>NW_007253231.1:155236-198326 GCF_000164805.1 Carlito syrichta
CTAGATGTTCAAGGGTTTTTATCAAGAAGGGGAGCTGGATTTTATCAAAAGTTTTTTCTGTATCTAATGATATAATCATGTGGTTTTTGTTTTGACACCTGTTGATTATTTAATTATATTTATGGTTTTACAAATGTTGAACCAGTCATGTATCCCAGGGATGAAGTCCACTTGGTCATGATGGATGATTTTTGAGATGTGTTGTTGAACCTGGTTTGCTAAGATCTTGTTGAGAATTTTAACATCTATGTTCATCAAAGATATTGGCCTGTATATATTCATCAAAGATATGGGCCTGTAGTTCTCTCTCTTTGTTGAGTCTTTACCTGGCTTGGGTATCAATGTGATGCTAGCTTCATAAAATGATTTGGGGAGAGTTCCATCTTTCTCATCACCTGGAATACCTTCAGCAGTACGGGTATGAGCGCCTCCTTAAATATCTTGTAGAATTCTGGTGGAAAGCCATCTGGTCCAGGGTTTTTTTTTTTTGTAGATAGTTTTCTTATTGTGTAGTCAATTTCCTCGATTGTTATTGGTCTATTTAGAGTCTCAGTTTCTTGTTTCAACCTAGGCATGTTGTGTGATGTCAGAAAGTCCTCCATTTTCTAAGGTTTTCGAGTTTGTTTCCATACAAGTGTACATAGTAGTCTCTAATGATCTTTTTTATTTCTGCAGGATCAGATGTGACTTAATCTTTGTGTTTCTGATTATGTTTATTTGGGCTTTTTTCTGTCTTTTTCTTGGTCAGTCTACCTAGGGGATCATTGATCTTGTTTATCCTTTCAAAGAACCAGCTTTGTTTTTCATTGATTTTTTGGTATTATCTTTTTGTCTTGTATGTCCTAGATTTGGGCTTTTATTTTGGTGATCTGGATTCTTCTGCTGAAATTAGGGTTTTGGTGGTATTACTTTTCCAGCTGTCTTAGGTGGCTTCTTAGGCTGTTAATTTGTGATCCGTCCATTTTCTTCA
The DNA here is from genome assembly GCF_000164805.1 of Carlito syrichta. NCBI lineage: Eukaryota > Metazoa > Chordata > Mammalia > Primates > Tarsiidae > Carlito > Carlito syrichta. The sequence goes on from NW_007253231.1 coordinate 156,207, forward strand.
TGTGCGTTTGTAGAGATATGAATTCCCCTCTTACTACAGCTTTCATGGCATCCCAGAGATTTTGGTAAGATGTTTCTTTTGTCTCCAGAAATCTTTTAATCTCTATTTTGATTTCATCATTGACCCAGGAGTTGTTTAGCATCATGCTGTTTAGTGTCCATGTCTTTGTGGGTTTTGGGGGGACCTTGTTGGTGCTGATGTTTATTTTTATTTCACTGTGGTCCAAGAAGGTGCATGGTAAAATTTCAGTCCTTTTAAATTTGCTTATGCTTGATTTATGGCCAAGTATGTGGTGGATCTTAGAGTACATTTCATGCGGTGATGAGTAGAATTTATATTCTGTGGTTGTTGGATGGAGTGTTCTGTAGGTATCAGTTAAGTCAATTTGGTCAAGTGTCACACTGAGGTCCCGGATCTCGTTGCTCATGATCTGTCTAGGGTTGTGAGCGGGGTGTTGAAATCCCCAGCTATGATAGTGTTAGAGTTGATATCTTTTTTGAGTTTACGTAGAAGCTGCTTTATGAAAGTTGGCACTCCTATGTTGTGTGCATAAATGTTTAAGATGGCTATTTCTTTTTGATGGATTGAACCTTTTATCATTATGGAGTGGCCTTCTGTATCTTTTAAAATTTTTAATAGCTTACAGAGTATTTTGTCTGAAATTAAGATCGCTACTCCTCCTTTCTTTTGTGTTCCGTTTGCCTGAAAGTTTGTTTCCCATCATCTTACTTTGAGTCTGTGAGTGTCCTTTCTATTTAGGTGAGCCTCTTGAAGGCAATAAATTGTTGCCTGGTGATATTTTACCCATTTTGCCATTCTATGTCTTTTCAGTGGTGCATTTAGTCCATTCACATTTAGGCTAATTTTTGAAATGCAAGAGTAGATGCCTGTCATAAGGTTCTTACATCATTGTTGTTCCTGTTTGTTTGTTGTCTTTCTTTTGGTTTTTGAGTTGGTTCATGTGTGTTTTTAATCTTTTGCCTGTACTCTTGTGAAGAATGCTGTTGGTCTTTTTTCTTTCTCTTCTGCGTTCAGTACTTTCTTAAGTGTTTCTTGTAGAGGTGGTCTAATGGCAGCGTAGGTTCTTAGGGATTCAATATCTGGGAAAGATTTCAATTTTCCCTCACTGATGAAGCTTAGCTTGGCTGAGTAGGCTATTCTTGGTTGCAATTGTTTATCTTTTAGAACTTTGAAGATAGGGCTTCAGGCTCTCCTAGCCTGGAGCATCTGTAGATAAATCTGCTGCTATTCTAATTGGTCTTCCCTGATAGGTAGTCTGAACTTTTTCTCCTGCTGCCTTTAGAGTTTTTTCTTTTGCAGCTACTTTGTTTAGGCAAATTATTATGTGTCTGGGAGTTGGTCTTCTCATTTATTGTCTTGCAGGGGTTCTCTGAATCACTTGTGTTTGAATTTTTGCATCACTGTTGAGATGAGGGAAGTTTTCTTGAATGATTTTATGAAATGTTTGTTCCAGTGTGACCTCTGACTCTCTCTCTCTCTGCCTCAGGAAGGGCACTTACTCTTAGATTGGGTCTCTTAAAAGTAATCATTCATCTCTTGAATGTTTTGTTCTGTCTTTTTAACCTTCTTTTCTATGTTTTTGACAGTTTGTGTTAGTTCTACATTTTGGTCTTCAAGTTCTGATAGTCTTTTTTCTGGTTGGCTAATTCTGCTTTCCATGCCTATTAGTTTGTTATTTATTTCCATCACAGTATTCTTTACTTCTGTTATTTCTGTCATCAGCTCATTCTTATTTTCCTCTTGTCTCTCCTCAATTTTTTTTTTGTTCTCTCTATTAATATCTTGATATCTGGGTTTGTTGCATGTGATCAGTCATTCTGGGGTTCTTATTGTTTGTGTTCCAACAATGTTTGTATTTTCTCAGTGTCTGACCTCCCAGGTGTCTGTGGGAGCCCTATATTCTTCTTTTGGTTTTTCTTCATTTGTGCAGATTTTTTCTGCCTACTTTTCCCTTCCCTCCACTTTCCTGTCTTCTTTAGCTCTGGTATTCAGGGGTGGAGGCATTGCTTTTACTTCTGTTTGTTCAATCTCCTATTCTTCCTAATATATTTCCTGTTGCTTTGTTCAGTTCTGGAGTTGGACTGCAGGTTGAAGGCAGTCCTTTTGGCAGTTTTGAGATTTATTTAAGGGGAAGCTGTTATTCAAAATCTGCAGATCCTGGTATCCGCCAACAGGTGTATGGATAGTCTGTAACCCACTTCCCACTACCTTGGATTCTGTCCATGCAGTGTGTTGTAGGTTTACTCCCTGAAAGCAAAATGAGGTTAACAGAGGGAAGAGAATGGAACAGGCAGTGGGGGAAAGCAGGGGGTGGAGAGAGAGAGGTAAGAGGGAAAACAGATGAGTGTACTGACTGACAAGTGATAAGATACACAAATACTGAATCAAATATAAAGAAACACAATAGCCACGACAGAAAACTAACCAACAACCATATAAAAAACTAAAACATACAATGATGCTAACGTACACGCTGACCTACCTCCATATTGGTGTGCTTTTCCTCTATACAAAGATGCAGTTTGCAGAGAAATAAGAAAAAAGGAAAAAAGAAGGAAAAAAAGGGAAAAGGGATAGACTAAAGTCAGTAGACTAACAGAACCAACCAATCACACTCTGAAACTTTTCCTTTAAGTTCAATGTCTTTTCAGCTCTGATTTCTAACTGTCTTTGCAGGCTGGTAGAATTGTTCACATTAGGGTCAATTGCCCCTGGCCTGCTGTGAAGAACAGTTCAGATATGAGCTCCCTGCCCAGTCTATTACTAAGATCTGGCCTTGTCTATTTATCAAGGAGGTAGAGCATCTGTCATTCCCATTTTGATGTTGTTACCTTGTATCCCAAGCAGGTTGTGCTATCTCACCGCTGCACCTGCTGAAGCCTGCAGTCCAGAGGGGAGTGAGCCGGTAATTGTGACTGGCAGCAGCCACCTCCCTGTACATATGGGGAGCTCCACAGGCCTGGCTTAGGGCAAAGGGTATGGTGTGGCAGTGGCAGTGGTAGCAGCAGCTAGGCAGCGATGATCTCAGAAGATCTTAGTTGCGGGGGCTTCAAGGTTTGAAGTTGTGGGTCACCTCAGGCATGGGTGGGCAATGACCACAGTGGCAGCATCCACAGCTGCAGCAGCAGCCCAGACCACCGTGATGTCTGAGAAGTGATGGAGGTGGTGGTGGCAGCTGAGCTCCCTGTGAAGAGCAGGCTGCTGAAGATGGGAGCTACAGCCCTTGGGAGAGAGCTAGGGTCTTTATGAGTGTTCTCTTTCACAGAGGATCTCACAGACCATGCTGCCCCATCACCATCTTGCCAGAAGTCCCTCTATTTTTTATTAATTGTCTTTGCTATTAAAGTTTTTTCCTTCCACTTTTTTCTCTTTTTCTAGTTCTAAATGAGTATATTTTATATCTTTCTTTCCTTTTATTTTTTAGTAGATAACATGGCAATTTTTTTCACACTTTTTTGGTAGTTGCCATGGAGGTTGTACAAGTACCTTGAGTAATACAGGCTGCTTGTAACAGAGTATTTCCAATTACTCCCTCCAATTCCTCATTGAATTTCTGTCTTCATTTCACTTATCTATAAACTGTAATAACTGAATAATTTGTTAGTGTTTTTATGTTTAAGAAATTGTTGGACTTCTGGGCAAGATGATGATGGAACAAGTCAGACTATGAGAGTTTCTGCAAAAGCAAGTGTTCATTAAGACTCTCTGTGTGAGTGGGTGTGTGCCAATGAGTGAGTGAAAGTCCATCTGAGGGGAGACTCAGTTCAGACTCTCTTCCAGAGGTGACTGCAACCACCTCCCCCCACCCCCCCCACCATGAGATTGGAGACCCAGGTGCACAGGACCATCTGCTGTTTTGGGGGCTCTGTTGAGAAGAGGCAACAGAGAACAGCCACCACTCAGCACCAGCACATAGCCCATACCATTACCTGAAGCAGCAAACCTGGCACAAGAAGGCAGGTATTGGAAAACTGGAATAAAGCTCCAACGCCAGTGACAGGACACCGATGGGTACCAGCTTCTCAGTCCTGGACAGACAGAGACTTGCATTGCTTCACCCAGCTCCACCCAACCTCCATCTTGGGACCCAGAGAATATTATTTCATCAGATTCCAAGAAATAGATGACCCTCCTCTATGACAGAACATGCACAGTCATGTCAGATCTAAGTGGGAGATTACACAATAGCAGCAGCGAGTAGGATGAGTCTGGATCTGATCCATCCTCCTTCCACAGTAATCCATGGGGCATCTGACCCATGCTGAGTGCAACCCTATCAGCCTGTGTTGAGAGTTGGGAGGTTCTGGATATCAGAAAGCAGGAGTCACAATCTTAATATCAGACAAAAATACCCTTTAAACTATCAAAAATTAAAAAAGGTATGGAAGGTCACTGCATAATAATAAAAGGTTCAATACACCAACAAGAAATATCCATCTTAAACATATATGCACACAGCATGGGAGCACCAACTTTCATAAAATAGGTTTTAGGTAGACTAAAAAACATAATTATGCTGACATTATCATAGCTAGGGACATAAACACCCCACTAACAGGTATGATAATGCCAGCATAAATACAAAAAGTCAACAAGGAGATCTGGAAACTCAACATGATGCTGCACCAAATAGACTCAACTGATACCTACAGAACACTCCACCCAACAACCACGGAATATACATTCCACTCATCACCAAATGGAGCATACTCTAAGATTGACCACATCATCAGTCATAAATCATGCATAAAAAATTTCATATGATGAAATTCTGCCATGCACCTTCTCAGATCACAGTGGAATAAAAATAAATATCAACATCAACAAACTTTCCCCAAAACCCACAAAGACATGTACACTAAGCATCATGATGCTAAACAACTCCTGGGTCAACTCAGAAATCAAAACAAAGATTAAAAGATAACTGGAAACAAATGCAAAAAGGAAGCATCCTATCAAACTCTCTAGTATGCCATGAAAACAGTCCTAAGAGGGGAATTCATATCTTTACAAACACACATGAAGAAAATGGAATGATCACAAGTTAACAACCTAACAAATCACCTAAGGAAGCTGGAAAAGCAATTCCACCAAAACCCTAACCTCAGCTGAAGAATTCAGATCACCAAAATATAAATCCAAATTCAGGACAAAGAAGAAAGAAACATATAATTTTAAAAAAATCAATGACACTAAAACCTGGTTTTTTGAAAGGATAAAGAAGATTGGTGGACCTCTAGCTAGACTGATCAAGAAAAAGAAAATTCCCAAATAAACACAATTAGAAATGCAAAAGATGAAGTCATAACTGACCCTGTAGAAATGCAAAAGATTATCAGAGATTACTATGTACTCTTGTATGAAAACAAACTATAAAACCTAAATGAAATAGAGGACTTTACAACATCACACAACTTCTCCGGGTTGACACAAGAAGAAATGGAGACCCTAAATAGCCCAAGAAGAACCCAGGAAATCAACTATGTCATAAGAAAACTACCTACAAAAAAAGTCTTGGACCAGATGGCTTTTCAGCCAAATTCTACAAAACAAACAAGGAGGAGCTGATACCAATCCTACTGAAAGTATTTCTGGCAATCGAGAAAGATGGAACTCTCCCCAAATCATTTTACAAAGCTAACATAACATAGATACCCAAACTGGGTAAAGATTCAATAAAGAAAGAGCACTGCAGGCCAATATCCTTGATAAACATAGATGCTAAAATTCTCAACAAGATTCTAGTAAACCAGATTCAACAACACATCATAAAAATTATTCACCATGACCAAGTAGGCTTCATCCCCAGGCTGCAGGGGCAGTTCAACATATCCACATGACCCTAAATGTTATTAAATACATCAACATATGTAAAGACAAAAACCACATGACTATATCATTAGATGCAGAAAAAGCTTTTGATAAAACCCAGCACCTCTTCTTGATAAAAACCCTAAACATAGAGGGAACATACCTCAAAATAATAAGAATCATCCATGATATACCCACAGGCAACATACTACTAAACAGACAGAAATTGGAAACATTTCCTCAGAAAACCAGAACAAGACAAGTATGCTCACTCTTACCCATCTGTTCAACATAGAGTTGGAAGTCCTAGTTAGAGCAATCAGCTAAGAGGAGGAAATCAGTTTACCCAAATAGGAAAAGAGAAAGTTAAGTTATCCCTCTTTGCAGATAACATGAGCCTATACCTCAAAAAACCAAAAGAATCTGTCAAAACCCTCCTTGCTCTGATAAAGAACTTTGGCAAATTCTCAGCATATAAAATAAATGTGCAAAAGACAGTCAAATTTTTATACACCAACAATAAACAAACAAAGTCAAATAAAAAGTGCAATCACATTCACAATAGTTACACAAAAAAGAAATACCTTGGAATCCTCCTAACCAGAGACATGAAAGGCCTATACAACAAAAACTACAAAACATTACTCAAAGTATTCAAAGCTGACACAAACAAATGGAAAAATATTCCATGCTTATGGATTCGCAGAATTAACATTGTTAAGATGTCCATTCTACCCAAGGCAATCTACAGATTTGACACAATACACACTAAATTACTAGCAACATTCTTCTCAGATCTGGAAACGACAATACAGGAATTCTTTTTTTAAGGTTTTTTTTTTTTTTTTGAGTTGGAGTCTCACTCTGTCACCCAGACTGGAGTGCAGTGGCTGCTCCTGGCCACCGCAGCCTCAACCTGCTGGGCTCCGGCGATCCTTCTGCCTCAACCTTCCAAGTAGCTGGAACTACAGGCATGCGCTACCATGCCCGGCTGATTTTTTATTTATTGTAGAGATGAGGTCTCACCAAGTTGCCCAGGTGGATCTCAAACCCTCAGACTCAGGCAATTCACTCACCTCAGCCTCCCAAAGCACAGGATTACAGACTGAGTCACTGAGCTTGGCTCAGGAATTCTTATGGAAATGTAAATGATTACGAATAGCCAAAACAGTCCTCAGCAAAAAAAAAAAAAAAAAAAAAAAAAAAAGTGAAAAAGAAAAAAAATTGGGGGTATCACACTCCCAGACTTTAAACGTTATTATAAATCTACAATAATCAAAACAGTGTGGTATGGTACAAGAACAGGCATTTAGATCAATAGAACAGGATAGAGATTCCAGAAGCAAAACCTCATTTCTCAACCACTTCATCTTTGGAAAAGCCTCCACCACCAACCACTGACTGGAGAGAAGAGAACCTATTCACTAAATGGTGAAGGGAAAACTGGCTCACCACATGCAGATTAAAATAAGACCCCTACCTATCACAATACACAAAAATCAACTCTAAAGGGATCACAGACCTGAATGTAAAATCTCAAACTATAAGAACCTTAGAAAATGCAGTAGACTCCTTTATGGAAGTTGGAACTGCCAAACAATTCCTGATCATAATCACAAGTGCCCATGTCATAAGAGATAGACAAATGGGACCTCATCAAACTGACAAGCTTCTGCAAAGCCAAAGAAACTATCATGAGAGCAGGGAGATAGCCAATGGACTGGGAAGAAATATTTGCCAACTGTATATATGACAGAGGCTTAACATCTAAGACCTACAAGGAACTCAAATGTGCCAAAAAAAAAATCCCATTACAAAATGGGCAAAAGGTATGAATAAGCACTTCTCAAATGAAGACATAGGGCAGCCAACAGATACATGAAAAAATGTTCATTCTCACTAGTCATCAAAGAAATGCAAATTAAAACTACATTGAGATACTACCTAATGCCTGTCAGTATGGACATCATCAATAACTCAAAAAACTACAGATACTGGAAAGGATGTTGGGAAAGGGAACATGTCTACATTGTTGGTGGGAGTGTAAACCAGTACAACCTCTGTGGAAAACAGTATGATGATTCCTATAAGGTCTAAAAATTGACCTTCATTAAGACCCCACAATAACCCTACTGGGACTATACCCAAGAGAGCTCAAATCACTCTATGAAAAAACATACACACATGTTTATTGCAGCATTGTTCACAATAGTAAAAACATTGCTGCCCATTGCAAGAGGACTAGGTTAAAAAAAAATGTGGTGCATATACACAATGGAATATTAACAGTCATAAAGAAGGACAAAAATATGAAATTCACAGCAAATTGGAAGGACTTAGAGTCTATAATACTGAGGCATCTCTCACAGAAACAAAGAACTGAGTATCACATGTTCTCCACTCTTAATTGGACCTTAAACAATTATCGTAATACTGTAAAAAAAGGATTGTCAGTAGTGGGAAATTGCCATGGAGTCCGGGTTGGCAGTAGTGGAATTCTGCCATGGGAGGGGGACACACCTCAATCAACAAGTGTACCTGCATACTGAACATTTGCATACTTTACCCTGAATTCCTCCTGACATCTGTAAAATAAAAAATTAAAGAAAAAGAAATTTACAAAAATATAAAAGATTATAATTCACTTTCATTTATTGTTTTCTCATATTTCTTCTTCCTTTTTGTGTATCTAAGTTTCTGAACTATATAATTTTTCTCTCTGAAGGTCTTTTAACATTTCTTTCAAGGTAGATCTAATGGTGGCAAATTTCCTCTGTTTTTATTTGTCTGAGAAGTTCATTATTTCTCTTTCAATATGTAAGGATAATTTCACTGGGCAGAATTCCAGGTTAGTGTATTTTGTCTTTCAACACTAAATATGTCACTCTCCCCTCTTTTTGTTTGTAAGGCTTGTCCCCCTATATGTAACTTTTTTTATTCTCTGGATTCTTTAAAGATTTTCTTAGGTCTTTTATTTTTCGCAGTTTGAATATGATATGCCTAGGTGCATATATTTTTTAAATTTATCTTTTCCAGTGTTCACTGAGATTTTTTTACCTAAGGTCAAAGGTCTGCCTTAATTTTAGAAAATTCTTAGCCATTTTTATTTCAAAGTCTTCTCTTCCTTTGTTTATTGTTTATTATATTTCAATTCCTTCCACATTGCACATCTTAAAACGTTTTTTGCAATTCTTTCACTATTTTTCCTACTTTTTTCATTCTCACTGAGTCTTTCCTCAGCTATGTCTAATCTATTAGTTAATGCATAAAAAACATTCTTACTTCTATTATAGTGTTTTTAGTTTCTAGTTTTATTTGTTCTCTTATAGTTTTTGATCACTATTTGCATTATTCATATGTTTTTGCATGTTTCTCACATTTTTAAGTTAGAGCTCTCAGTATATTGATCACAGTTGTTCTATGTTCCCAGTGTGATAGTTTTCAAATTTCTGCTTAGTCTTGTTTTGATGCTTGCCTGGTTTCATCATACTGTGGGTTTTTTTGTTTTTGTTTTTGTTTTTGTTTCCTGTTAGCATGCCTTGTAATTTTCCTTAAAGCTGGGCATGATCGTTGTGTCAAAGGAACTATGGTTTTGGTTTTATTTGCATCTGTCTAGGAGTTGTTCGTGTTTACTGTTTACTATAATTGTGATGTCTGAGGCTAAAATTCTTTTAGTGTTCTTGTTTCGTCTTCTCTGTTGTCATTGGTCTGATTCCTGGAGTTTTTCAATATAATCCTTTGTTATTGTACAGGAGCTCTATTGATGTGGTGATCTATTGATGTATTTATGTTTATATATTTATTTATATGTTATATAATGTACATGTGAGTGTTCCAAGGTCTCTTTTTTATGGAAAAACTAATATATGAATATCCAATAGAATAGGTTTTAAATTAAAATAAAAGTCACAAGAGACAAATAAGACATTATATGTTAATAAAATGTTCAATACAGCAAGAATATGTAAAAAATATAAAAATTTACATAACTAAAAACAAACTATCAAAGTATATGAAGAAAACACTGAAAGAATTCAAGGGAGAAATAGATACTTTTACAATAATAGTTGGAGATTTTGATGCCCAAATCTCAATAATAAATAAAGTAACCAAACAGACAATAAGAAAATGAGCTTAAGAACAAAATAAGTCAACCAGATTTAACAGACACATACAAAACACCCTACCCAGCATCAACAGCATATACGTTTTTCTAATGTGCATATGAGACATCTTCCAGGACAGACCATATATTAAGTAGTAAATGAAGTCTAGAGATACTTTTAAAATAAATATTACAAAGTATCTTCTATGCCTTAGCAGGATGAAGGTAGAAATCAATCACAGAAGTAAAATTTGAAAATTTATAAAATTATGGAAATTATACAACAGACACTTGAGGATCCAATGCATCAAAAAAGAAATCACTAAGCAAATTAGTAAATATTAAAAATGAGGACAACCCCTTTGTGTCCCCTCCTACTGTGGGAGATTTTCTGTCCTCTCAATAAATCCTGCTTTCTCAAAAAAAAAAAAAGAAAAGAAAATATAGACACAGCACACCACGTATAAACACAATATACCAAACCTTACAGAAAAATCATTTATAAGGGGAAAATTTATAACCATAAATGTTTACATTAAAAGTCAAAAAGAAATATCTTAAATTAACCACAAAACTTCACAACTTTAGGAACTAGAAAAGGAAGAGCAAACTAAACCCAAAACTATCATAAGAAAGGAAATAACAAAGATTAGAGCAGAGATTAAAAAATAAAAACCAGAAAAATAATTACGAAAATCAACAATGCCAAGAGATTTTTCTTTGAAAAGATCAACAAAACTGTAGCTGTTGGACAAAAAAACCAAAAGGATACTCTACTGATTAGCAATAAAAATGAATACATTACTATTGATCTATAGAAATAAAAGATTGTGAGTGTACTATGAACAATTAAATAGAACAAACTTGATTAATTGAACAAATTCTTAGAAATACAAAACCTATTGAGACTAAGTCATGAAGAAAAAAAAAAATCTGAATATGGATTGCCTGCGGGTTCGAGACCCACCTGGGCAACTTGGTGAGACCTCATCTCTAAAGTAAAATCAAAACTTAGCTGGACGTGGTAGCACGTGCCTGTAATTCCAGCAACTTGGAAAGCTGAGGCGGAGGGATCGCCAGCGCCCAGCAGGTCGAGGCTGTAGTGGCCGGGAGCGGCCACTGCACTTTGGTCTGGGTGACAGAGTGAGACTCCAATTCAGAAAAAAAAAAAAAAAAAATCTGAATAAACTTATGACTATTAAGGTGATCAATAATCAATATCTCTGACCAAGAAAATCTCTGGACCTGATGATTTTACAAGTAAAATCTATCAAAAATTTAAAGAACTAAAAAAAATTTTTTAACTTTTTCAAAAAATTAACACACTAAGAACACATTCTAACTTATGAGTAGTTTATATGGTTAGCATTACAAAGCCAAAGACACTACAAGAGAAGAAAACTACAGACCAATATCCCTTATAAATAGTGATGGAAAATTCTCAACAAAATACTAGCAAACTAATTTCAGTATCATATTAAAATAATTATACATCATGACCAAATGGATTTTATTCCCAGAGTACCAGAATGACTCAACACATGAAAATCAATGATAAATACCAAATTCACAGAATAATAATATAAAAAATTATAATCTCAATTGAGAGAAAGAAAGCATTTGACAAAAATTCAGTACCCTTTCATGGTAGAAATATTTAACAAACTGAGAATAGAAGAAAATTATCTCAACACTATATTCACTGGCATAAAGTTAAAAGCTTTATTTATTACTGAGCTTCAAGAGAAGATGCCCGTTTTTGCCCATTTTTATTCAGCACAGAATTGGAAGTTCTATCCATAGCAATTATGCAAATAAAATAAATAAAAGATATCCATGTTGGAAAGAAAGAAGTAAAATAATCTGTTTTAAGATGATATGACTTGCCAGGCTCAGTGGCTCAGCCTGTAATCCAACATTTTGGGAGGCTGAGGTGAGTGGAATGCCCGAGCCTGCGGGTTCAAGACCCTCCTGGGCAACTTGGCGAGACCTCATCTCTACAATAAATAAAAAAATTAGCCGGGCGTGGTAGTGCGTGCCTGTAGTTCCAGCTACTTAGAAGGCTGAGGTGGAAGGATCGCCGGAGCCCAGCAAGTCAAGGCTGCAGTGGCCAGGAGCAGCCACTGCACTCTAGTCTGGGCAACAGAGTGAGACTCCAACTCAAACAAACAAACAAACAAACAGCAACAACAAAAAGATGATATGACTTGATATGTGGAAAAGCCTAAAGATTTTTCATACAAAAAAATTATCATTAATAAATGAATTTAGCAAAGGAGCAAGATACAAGATCAGCTCAGAAAAATCAGGTACATTTCTATATGCCAACAACGAATAAACAGAAAAGAAAATTATAAAAATAATTCCATTTATTTTTTATAATGTCACCCGGAAACATAAAACTATTAGGGATTAATTTAACCATAGAAGTGAAAGACATACAAGAAAAACAGAAAACATTGCTGAAAGAAATTTAAGAAGAAATTTTTTTAAGATAAAAACAATTTTTTAAAATTCCATGTTAATGAATTCGAAGATTTAATATTGCCAACATGTCAGTACTACCCAAAGTCATCTACAAATTTAGTGTCATTCCTATTAAAACCCTAAACACTTTTTTTTTTTTGCAGAAAAAAACATTTTTTTAAAAATTCATCCTATATTCATATGAAATTGCAGGAAACCTTAAATAGCCAAACAATCTTTAAAAAGAAAAAATATTGAGTACTTGCATCTTCTAGTTTCAAATGTACAAAGCTACAGTTATAAAAACTGTAAATAATAGCATAAAAACTGACAAATAGCCCAATGGAATGAAATAGAAAGACCAAAAATAAATGGTTTAATAATTTGAACAAGAATACCCACACCATTAATGGGGAAAGGATCATCTTTCCAACAAATGGAGCTGGGAAAACAATATTCACATGCAAATTAATTAAGCTAGACACTTACTTGTTTTGCAAAAAGTTATTTAAAATGGACCAAAGACTTATATGCAAGGCCTAAAACTATAAAACTATTCAGCGACAACACAGAATAAAATCTTTATGGATTTTACTTTCATTGGACTTGACAATGATTTCTTGGATATGACACCAAAAGCACAGGCAACAAAAATAGTAGACAAATTTAAATTCATTTAAAAATTATAATGCTCATCAAAAGACAATAACAATAGAGTAAAAAGCATACAGACCAGGAGAAAATATTTTCAAATCATATATCTAATAAAAGATTAATAATCAGAATATATAAAGAACTTCTAGAACTCAGAGTAAAAAGCAAAATTATAAATCAATGGAACAAAATAGAAAATCTAGAAATAGAACTGTAGACACAATCAATTAATTTTTTTAAATAAACACTAAAATAGTTCTTTGGAGAAAGAATAGTCTTTTTGAAAACAAATGATACTAGAATATTTAAATAAGGTGCAATTGCAATTTGCAAAATCTCTTGCAAAATATTAGCTAAACTATGACCTACAGCTTTTTTAATTAGAAAAAATTAACTGAGCCGGGCTCAGTGGCTCAGCCTGTAATCCCGCGCCTTTGGGAGGCTGAGGTGAGTGGATTGCCTGAACCCGAGGGTTCGAGACCTGCCTGGGCAACTTGTCAAGACCTCATCTCTACAATAAATCAAAAATTAGCCCAGCCGGGTTCGGTGGCTCAGCCTGTAATCCCGCGCCTTTGGGAGGCTAAGGTGAGTGGATTGCCTGAGCCCGCGGGATCGAGACCCGTCTGGGCAGCGAGACCTCATCTCTACAAGAAATTAAAAAATCAGTTGGGCATGGTAGCGCATGCCTATAATTCCGGCTACTTGGAAGGCTGAGGCGGAAGGAGGAAGGAGCCCAGCAGGTCGAGGCTGCCGTGGCCGGGAGCGGTCACTGCACTCCAGTCTGAGCGACCGAGTGAGACTCCAACTCAAAAAAAAAAAAAAAAAAAATTAGCCGGGCGTGGTAGCCCACGCCTGTAGTTCCAGCTACTTGGAAGGCTAAGGCGGAAGGATCGCTGGAGCCCAGCAAGTTGAGGCTGCGGTGGCTGGGAGTGGCCACTGCACTCCAGTCTGGGCGACAGAGTAAGACTCCAACTCAAAAAAAAGAAAGAAAAAAATTAACTGTAATTGCATCGCAAACCTAAATATAAAACCTAAATTGATAAATCTTTCAGAAGAAAGTATAGTATAACATCTCTGTGACCTTGGTTTAGAAATATATGATAAAAATGGGCAAGAATCATGAAAAAATAACTTATAGCATATATGTCATTAAAACTCAAAACTTCTGTTATTTGAAAATCGATATTAAGGAAATGAAATGACAGCCCACAGAATTGGAGAACATATTTAAAAACACATACCCAATAAGGGTCTGATATCCAGAGCATATAAATAACATTCATAGCTCAATAATAGGAAAACCAACAACTCAATTGCAAGATGAGCAAAACATAATTAGCTATTAGGGAAATGCACATTAAAAACACAAAGAGATGATACAATACACCTATCAGAACAGCAAAAGCAAACCCCTCAGGAACATTACTTGTGAGGATATGCAGCAATCAAAACTCTTATGCACTAATTGTAGAACGCAAAATGAAAACTTCGTCACAGTTTAGTTTATTACAATGTTAAGAAAACAATGTAAAATCCAGAAACCCTACTCAGATATTTAAGTATTTGCCTACAAGAAATAAAAATACATGTTTAAAGTAGCTTTATAATTCTGAAAAACCTGCAAACGTCCAAAATGTATAATAATGATTAAATACATATATATAATTCATGGTACATCCATATAAGGGAATATTGCTCAGAAATAAAATGTTAACAAACTACCTATACATGCAGCAACATGGTTCCTCAAATATATTATACTAAGTGAAAAATTTGGACCCAAAAGTTTACACGTATAATTCCATGTAAATAACATTCAGCAAAGTAAAACTATTGAAACTAAAAGCATATTAGTCATTGCCATGTAGATTGAGTATAAAGGAGAGTGAGAAACTTTTAGGGGCAATAGAAATGCTTATGTTTTGATTGTGATTGTGGTTATAAGACTATGCATTTTGTTAGAATTAACAGAATTAAAAGTATGAATTTTACTCTATGTAAACTTTATGTCAATAAACCTCTTACACACACACACCCCCATACACACACACACATACACATACACACACACACACACACACACACACACACAATTGCACAATTATACACAAATCACTGTCCTCAGGATTTCTGGCTTAGTAGATGTGGGGTGGGGCATCAATAGACTGTTTGTATCCCCTGGAATTTATCTGTTGAAATAATAACCATGAAGACAATGGTAATAAGAGGTAGAATCTTAAAGAGGTGATTGTGTAATGAAGACAGAGCCTTTATGAATGGGATTAATGGGCCCATACCCCCTGTGAGGTTACAGTGATAAGTTAGACATCTATGGGATAATGGGCTGTTACCAGACACTGAATCTTCTTGCACCTTGATCTTGAACTTAGTCTTCTGAACTGTGAGAAATAAATTTCTGTTGTTTATAAACCTCCCAATTTATGACATTTTGTTAAATCAGCCTTAATGGAATAAGATAGAGGCCCCAATTTTTTTATTTCTAACAAGTTCCTTGATGATGCTGATTCTGCTGATCTGGGGCCACACTTTGAGAACCATGGCCATAGACCAGTGCTTCAGAGTCTTAAATGCACACTGAATTAGCAGAAGTACCTTTAAAATATGTGCTTTGATTCAGCCTGGGATTCTGTTTTTTAGTAACCTCTTTAGCTGTTGGTCCTTGAACTACCTATTGTATGTAAACTGAGATATTATGTAGTTTTTAGCCTAACCTCTTCATGGGTAGAAACTAAGATTTGCAGGAT
Source organism: Carlito syrichta (assembly GCF_000164805.1). Taxonomy (NCBI): domain Eukaryota; kingdom Metazoa; phylum Chordata; class Mammalia; order Primates; family Tarsiidae; genus Carlito; species Carlito syrichta. The sequence goes on from NW_007253231.1 coordinate 172,029, forward strand.
GAAAAACAGCCACTGAGTGAGAAAGCAAGGACAGGAGCCTTGAGCTGCTTATTCCTGGCAAGATGTGTTTGGCTGATGTAAGGATAAACATAGTACACATTAAAAATGAGAGAGTTAATTCTTCCTTTAGAAAATGTAGGAAGAGTCTTCTTCACTCACGTTTCTTAGAGTATGTACTTTAGTAAACTTGTAAGTTCTTTGTGTTTTTGAAATGTATGTGAGTCATTTTATAGATTTGATATTCTCATCAGCTTTAGGGGTCAGAAATATCTTTCTTAAGAATCTAGTAGCCACATTTTCAAATGTAATCACCAAAGAAATAGTGCCCTTATCATAGTCTGTGGGGGAGCAGTTGCCTAACTTTAGAAGGACAGGTACCTTGCTCCAAAACTATTTCCTGTCATAATGATGAGAATTTTATTTTTTATTTGAATATAGCCAATTAGCTAACACCAATGGCCACCCAAATTACCAAGTGGATCTAGAATAAATTATGTGTGACAAATAATGTGACCAACTTTTCTTACTTGGGGACTAAGGGCGGTTTATCTTCAGAGCATGAATGTAGAGGATTGTATCTGCTTGGCTGTATAAAAGAGGGTAACTGATTTCTGTCTTTGCAATCTCTTTAGCGGATTGCCTATGATGCACATATTCTGACTTAATGCTTATTTAATAATATTTTTTTTTCTTTTGAAACCTTTTTGTGAAGAGGTTTTTAGGTTGGGAAAAGATTTTTTTTAAATCATATATTCCCAACACTGACTACATCCATCTAGTTAGTCAATGGGATATTATACAGTTATTTAGCTGTACTTTTTGTGACTATCTCCCCTTGGAAGAAGAGATTCATGGCTAAAAAAAAGAAGAGGGGGAAAGAAAAAAGAGAGAAAGAAGTCAGAAATGTACCTCATTCACCTCTGCTAAATAAATGAACAAAAAAATGAACAAGAGGATAGACACATGCATACATGAATACAAGAAAAGATGAGTATGATTAGAGAAAGAAATAGCCCCCATGCTTTGGAAGTGCACTCAGTCAACAGAACAGGTCTCTAAAATAGATGTTTTCCTAAACATATTTTTATTTTTCATTTCCTACAGTGAGTGAAGGGGTGGGCATGGTGGTGAGAAAATGGTTCACAGAGTTGCTGTGGCATTCACTTGATGCTTCCTAAAGCCAACACCAAATATACTGTGGAAAAAAAAATCAAACTGACTTTAAAGACTCTTCACTAGGAAAAATAGATGTTACCTTTGTAAAAAGAATTTTAAAGGATATTTTAAACTTTAAAATCAGTTTGAGTTTTTTTCTTCACAGTGCTACCTGAGAAAATGTCCAGAGGAACTTATTAATGAATTTCATCATTGGGGAGTTCAGGCTTTAGCTATTGCATATTGAAATATAGATTAGCCAGTGTTCTAAGTGAGAATTCCAGTAAGAAGTAAATAAAGTTCAGGTGGGCATTTTATAATCAATGTTCTTTTAGGAACTCCCTTAAAGAAGCTTGCTTCTGGAGAAAAAAAATGATGAATCAATACAAAATGAAAAAGAATACACAGCTCATGGAAGTATTGTGGTAAATAAGATAACTCAGTGAAATACTTTTAAATTTGTTCTAGTACTTACATTTTTTATAATATCTCTAAAAATGTAATAAAAAATTCTGTCAAGTTTTCTAGGATGAATATTGTTAACAGGCATCTCATATTTTTACCAACTCCAAATTAAAAGAGTAGATCTGCAATCTTGCAGAACTATAATAAAATTAACACAGATGAAGTTCATTAATGAAGAAATACCAAAGTCAGACCTATTTCAAACATAGGTAGTTTAATTAGGAGATTCACCTAAAACAATGCAGTATCACAACAGACCACCCTGAAAACTGAATTTTGATCACTTCAGCACACAATTATCTAAGGTGACATCTCGGCTGTCCACAGTTCCATAATCTAGACCAATATTTCTATCCAGCTTACCAAATATTCTATAGCAGTGATTCTTAAACCTAAGCATGAAGTGGCATCATCTGCAGGACTTGTCGAAACACAGATTCTTGAGAACCACCTGCAGAATTTCTGATTCAGTAGGTCTTTGGTAGATCCATTAATCTACATTTCTAACAAATTCTTAAGTGATGCTGATGTTGCATGTCCAGGGATGTCCATTACTGTTCCAACAGCACAGTATACTTTTTCTGATGATCACTTGGCAAAGGCGTTTTTGTCTGTGCTTTTTTTACTTGCTGCACTTCCTTCCCATATCCCAGTAATGTTCTTTATACTCATCGTAGAGAAAATATAGTCTTTACTCCAAATCTAATTTATAGCCCTTACTCCAAATCAGATCTAATAAGTACTCAACAGATATTAAGACTACACTGTATGCAAGTAACAGTACTTCTCCATTAAGAATGGCTTTGGTCCCGTTATGAAGCATAGTCTTAACACTCCCACTTGAATACTTAAAATGCTCTAGAATAAAATTAGGTTTTCTTTCCTAGATTGTCAGTGTGGTGATCTGCAGTCCCTTGCAATTTATTTTGTTTTTCTCCTAGTTGATATATAAGATCAGTTCAAGTTTCATGTGCATATCTTTAAAAACAAAACTTTTGGAGCCTGGCTCGTTGGCTCAGCCTGTAATCTCAGCACTTTGGAAGGCCGAGGCAAGTGGATTGCCTGAGCCTGCGGATTTGAGACCAGCCCGGGCAACTTGGCGAGACCTCATCTCTACAATAAATCAAAACATTAGCTAGGCATGGTAGCATGTGCCTGTAATTCCAGCTACTTGGAAGGCTGAGGCTGATGGGTCGCTGGAGTCCAGCAGGTTGACACTGGAGCGACTGTGAGCGTGCCTGGGCGACAGAGTGAGAGTCCAATTAAAAGCAAAACTAAAAACTTTTTTATTCTTTTCGGGGGAAGGTACTAATAATAATTTCGTGGCCAAGATATTGACTAAATCTTGAATATTTAACTTTTTGTAAGCAAGTGTTAAATGACTCAATAGTTAAAGAGTTTCCAAGAAGATCAGTAGAGATCTGAATACGAGATTAGTCTCAGTAGCTGATTGTCTACTGAGCTGATAAGAACGTTATAACCTGGTGCTGGTAAAGGTAAGATTTGGTCTGAAACTGGGAGAATTTTGGACAATATTGTAAATCATTCAATAAGTTCAACAAAGACTGTGCCGGGCTTTGCTCTAGGTGCTGGGGATGTAGCAATAAAAAAAAGAAAAAAGAAAAACTCCCTGATGTCATGAAGGTTATAGTTTATTAGCTTTTGTCAAAATTTATCATTTTGGACTAGATAGAAATCCTTCTCGATCTGTTTTTTCATGGGTCTGCAGACATCACTATATCAATAAAATATCCTAATGTTTCTGGAACCCAGTGAGTCTCTGTGCTTTGTCCTTTATCCCAAAGTCCCCTCAAATAGTCACAATTTCTTTGTTTTTTTGTTTTGTGTTTTGTGTTTTGAGTTGGAGTCTCTATTGCCCAGACTGGAGTGCAGTGTCACACTCACGGCCACTGCAGCCTCTACCTGCTGGGCTCTGGAGATCCTTCTGCCTCAGCCTTCCAAGTAGTTGGAACTACAGGCACACGCTACCAATCTCGGCTCTTTTTTGATTTATTGTAGACACGAGGTCTCGCCAAGTTGCCCAGGCAGGTCTCGAACCGGCCAGCTCAGGCAATCTACTCACCTTGGCCTCCCAATGTCCTGGGATTACCGGCTGAGCCACCAATCCCGGACCACAATTTCTTAAAGTGAATTTTGATTTTGTAAATATTTTGGAATAGTTGGTAGATTTATAAACATACTAGACTTGTACCGCTGCCATTCTACCTATCTTACTTCTTTGGTAGAGGTCTCTTCCGTCTTAAAGGGCAGCAAGAGGGAGGATTATCAGTCATTGATTCAAGGGGAAAATTTCAACCATCACTTTGTCCTGAAGTTCCTTCCCTTGATTCGATAGCAATCAGTAGGACAAAATGAGGCAAAATATTTTCACAAACTCTTGATGTAATTACATTGACTTCATCTATGCAGGGGTGATATTATAGATCTTCAGTGACTCAAATCTGAGCTCATAAACTCAATAAAATCACTTCAGTTTGCTTTATGAGACCATATCACTGCATTCTCATTGTATCACATTAATTGTACAATCATTTCCTCCTGCTTACCAAAGAAGAAATAACTAGATCAGTGCTTCCTAAACTTCAAAAGCAAATTCCTCTTCTGTGGATTTGTTGAAATCCGGATTTGGATTCAACAGTTCTTAGGTTGACACCCAAGACGCTGAATTTCTAACATCCAGATGATGCCAGTGCTGCTGACTTGCAGACATTTATTTCGTTTGTTTGTTGTGTAATCATTATAATATAATTAATATGAAAAGAGGATTCCTATAACCAATGCCATTGAACATGAAGTCTGGGTCTCAATTGGGCCTTCTATTCCACATGTTTGAATTCCACTTATTTTCTTGTCTCACCTTGCTTTAGTATCACAGAATATAAACTTTACATTCTTCCTCTCTTTGTCTGGTTCTATATATCTACCCCAAAATTGGTGATGTCAAATGTTCTAGTTGTTTTTTTAACTTTTAACTTTTTTTATTTTAAAATTGTGGGGTACAATTCAGGGTTAGGTATACAAATATTCATTGTGCAGATACCCTTATTGATGAGGTGTGCCCCTGCTTCCCCAGAAAGATTTTGACTACTGTCAATCCCTCCTTCCACCCCAACCCCCGCAGTTTCCCGATACTGTCAATACTTTTCATATAGTATTATGGAAGTTGTTCAACGTCCACTTATGAGTGAGAACATGTGATACTCAGTTCTTTGTTTCTGTGATATATCACTCAGTATTAGACTCAGTCCATTTAGGTTGCTGTGAATTTCATGATTTTGTTCTTCTTTATGGCTGCAAAATATTCCATTGTGTATATGTAGCATATTTTCTTTATCCAGTCCTCTTTTGATGGGCAGCACTGTTGGTTCCATGTTCTTGCTATTGTGAACAATGCTTCAGTAAACATACGTGTGCAGGTCTCTTTTTTATAGAGTGATTTTTTGAGTTCTTCCAGTTGTGCTCCCAGTAGGGGGATTGCAAGGTCATATGGAAGGTCACTTCACCACACTGTTTTCTGCAGAGACTGTACCAGTTTACACTCCCTCCAACAGCGTAGAAGTGTTCCCTTTTTACCACATCCTCTCCAGCATCTGTTATTTCTTGAGTTGTTGATGATGGCTATTATGACTGAAGTTAGGTGATATCTCAGTGTAGTTTTAATTTGTATCTTCTTGAACAAGTGAGGCTGAACACTTTCTTGGCTGCTCATATGTCTTCTTTTGAGAACTGTCTATTCATATCTTTTGCCCACTTTGTAATGGGGCTGTTTTTTATTTTTTCTTTTTAGCACATTTGAGTTCCTTGTAGATCCTACATGTTAGGCCTTTGTCATACATGGAATTGGAGTTGGCAAATATTTTTTCCTAGTCTGTGGCTGTCTCCCTGCTTTCTTGATGGTTTCTTTGGCTTTGCAGGAGCCTGTCAGTTTGATGAGCTAGTCTATCTTATCTCTTAAGGCCTGGGCACTTTGGGTTTTGACCAGGAATTGGTTGCCAGTTCCTACTTCCATAAGGGTTTCTCTTGCATTTTCTTAGTTTCTTGTAGTTTAGGTTTTACATTTAGGTTTTTGATCTATTTAGAGTTGGTTTTTGTGTATGAGAACAGGTTCCAGACTGGTTTCAATCTTCTATGTGTGGACAGCCAGTTTTCTGAGCACCATTTACTGAATAGGTTCTCCTCTTCCCAGTGGTGGGTGGTGGAGGCTTTGTCGAAGATGAGTTGGTTGAGAAATTGAGGTTTTGATTCCAGAATCTCAGATCTATTCCATCGGTCTATATGTCTGTTCTTGTACCAATACCAGGCTGTTTTGATTATTGTAGCTTTATAATAAAATTTAAAGACTGGGAGTGTGATAACTCCTGCTTTTTTATTTTTATTTTTATTTTTTTGAGGCTTGCTTTGGCTATTCTTTGTCATTTATGTTTCCATATGAATTCCTGTATTGTTGTTTCTATTTCTGAGAAAAATGTTGCCGGTAATTTGATGGGTATTGCATTAAATCTGTAGATTGCCTTAGGTAGAATGGACATCTTAACAATGTCGGTTCTGCCAATCCATGAGCATTGAATATTTTTCCACTTGTTTGTGTCATCTTTGATTTTTTTGAGCATTGTTTTGTAGTTTTCATTTTAAAGATCTTTCACATCTTGGGTTAGGAGGGTGCCAAGGTATTTCTTTTTTTTTCTTTTTTTTTTTTTTTTTGGTTGCTATTGTGAATGGAATTGTGCTTTTTATTTGAGTTTCTGTTTGTTTATTATTGGTGTATAGAAATGCGGTTGTCTTTTGCACATTTATTTTATACTCTAAGACTTTGCCTAAGTCGTTTATCAGTGCAAGGAGGTTTTTTGCAGATTCTCTTAGGGCTTCAAGGTATACAATCATGTTGTCTACAAAGAGAGATAACTTGATTTCCTCTTTTTCTATTTGGATACCCCTCATTGCCTTCTCTTCTTTGACTACTCTAGCTAGGACCTCCAAAACTATGTTGAACAGCAGGGGTGAGAGTGGGCATCCTTGTCTTGTTCCAGTTTTCAGGGGGAATGGTTCCAATTTCTGTCTGTGTAGCAGTATGCTGGCTGTGGGTTTCTCATAGGTGGCTCTTATTATTTTGAGGTATGTTCCATCTCTTCCTGGATGTTCTAGGGTTTTTATAAGGAAGGGATGCTGGATTTTATCAAAAGCTTTTTCTACATCCAATGATATAATCATGTGGTTTTTGTTTTTGTATCTGTTAATGTATTTAATTATGTTTATGGTGTTATGAATGTTGAACCAGCCTTGCATCCAGGAATGAAGCCTACTTTGTCGTGGTGGATGATTTTTGAGATGTGTTGTTGAATCTGGTTTGCTAGGATCTTGTTGAGAATTTTAACATTTATGTTCATCAAAGATATTGGCCTGTGTAGTTCTCTTTCTTTTTTGAGTCTTTACCTGGCTTGGATATCGATGTGATATTAGCTTCATAAAATGATTTGGGGAGAGTTCCATCTTTCTCAATCACCTGGAATACTTTGAATAAGATTGGTATCCGTTCCTCCTTATGTGTTTTGTAGAATTCTGCTGGAAAGTCATCAGGTCCAGGACTTTTCTTTTGTAGGTAGTTTTCCTATGGCATAGCCAATTTCCTGGAATGTTATTGGTCTATTTAGTGTCTCGATTTCTTCTTGTTTCAACCTAGGGAGGTTGTGTGATGTCAAGAAGTCCTGCATATTTTTAAGTTTTCAAGTTTGTTTCCATACAAGTGTTCACAGTGATCTTTTGTATTTCTTCGAGGGTCAGATGGGACTTCATCTTTTGTGTTTCTGATTGTGATTATTTGGGCTTTTTCTCTATTTTTTCTTGATCAGTCTAGCTAGGGGACCATCAATCTTGTTTATCCCTTCAAAGAAGCAGCACTTTGTTTCACTGATTTTTGGTATCATCTTTTTGTCTTCTATGTCCTGGATTTGGGCTTTTATTTTGGTGATCTGGATTCTTCTATTGAAGTTAGGGTTTTGATGGTTTTGCATTTCCAGCTTCCTTAGGTGACTTGTTAGGCTGTTAACTTATGATCTTTCAGTTTTCCTCATGTACATTTGTAGAGATATAATTCCCCTCTTACTACTGCTTTCATGCCATCCCAGAGATTTTGGTAAGATGTTTCTTCATTTTCGTTTGTTTCCAGATACCTTTTAATCTCTGTTTTTATTTCCACGTTGACTGAGGAGTTGCTTAGCATCATGCTGTTTAGTGTCCATTTCTTTGTGGGTTTGGGGGGAGTTTTGCTGGTGTTGATATTTATTTTTATTCCACTGTTGTCTGAGAAGTTGTATGGCAAAATTTCAATCTTATAAAATTTGTTTATGCTTGATTTATGGCCAAGGATGTGGTTGATCTTAGAGTATGTTCCATGCTGTGATGAGTAGAATGGATATGCTATGATCATTGAGTAAAGAGTTCTGTAGGTATCAATTAAGTCCATTTGGTCAAGAGTGTCACTGAGGTTTCCGATCTCCTTTCTGATTTTTTTTTTCCTGATGATCTGTCTAGGAATGTGAATGGGGTATTAAAGTCCCCAAGTATGATAGCGATAGAGTCAATATCTTTTTAAAGTTTGCCTAGAAACTGCTTTATGAAAGTTGGTGCTCCTATATTGGGTGCATATATGTTTAGGATGGATATTTCTTGTTGATGGATTGAACCTTTTATCATTATGTAGTGACCTTCTGTATATTTTTAGATTTTTGATAGTTTAAGAGACATTTTGTCTGAAATTTTAAGATTTCTTTTGTGTTCATTTGCGTGAAGTTTTGTTTCCATTCACTTAGTTTGAGTCTATGAGTGTCCTTTCTGGTGAGATGAGTCTCTTGGAGACAATATATTGTTGTTTCATGATATTTTATCCATTCTATGTCTTTTCAGTGGTGCATTTAGTCCATTCACATTAAGGCTAATTATTGAAATGTGAGAGTTTATCCCTGTCATGAGGTTTTACACAGTTGTGTTCCTGATTGTTTGTTGTCTTTCTTTTGATTTTTGTGTGTTTTCTATCTTTTTCCTGTACCTTTGTGAAGAATGTTGTCATTCTTTTTTCCTTTCATTCTGTGTTTAATACTTTCTTAAGTATTTCTTGTAGAGGTGGTCTAGAGGCAGTGTAAGTTCTTAGGGATTGAATGTCTAGGAAAGATTTTAATTCTCCCTTACTGATGAAGCTTAGCTTAGCTGGGAAGGTTATTCTTGGTGAAATTGTGTATCTTTGGAAACTTTGAAGATTGAATTCCAACTCTCCTAGCCTGAAGTCTTTTTGTAGATAAATCTGCTGCTATTCTAATCGGTCTTCCCCACTAGGTAGTCTCACCTTTATTTCTTTCTGCCTTTAAGTTTTTTTCTTTTATACTTACTTTGTTTAGGTGAATTATTATATGTCTGGGAATTGGTCTTCTCATTTGTCTTCTTGCAGGGCTTCTCTGAATCTCTTGTGTTTGAATTTTTGCATCACTGCTGAGATGAGGGAAGTTTCCTTGAATAATTTCTTGGGATGTTTGTTCCAGGGTAGTCTCTGTCTCTCCTTCTGCCTCAGAAAGTTCGATTACTCTTAGGTTCAGCCTCTTGAAATAATCACTCATCTCTTGAAGGTTTTGTTCTGTCTTTTTAAGCTTATTTTTTATGTTTTAGACATTTTGGGTTTGTTCTATATTTTGATCTTCAAGCACTGAGAGTCTTTCTTCTGTTTGGCTAATTCTGTTTTCCATGCTTATTAGTTTGTTATTTATTTCAATGACAGTATTCTTATCTGCTATTATCTCAGTTATCAACTCCTTCTTATTTTCTTCTTGTCTCTCCTAAATTCTTTTTATTTTCTAAATTAATGTCTTGATGTCTGGGTTAGTAATATGTGACCAGTCATTCTGGGGCTCTTCGTTGTTTGCATTTCGAAGTTGTTTTCTCACTGTTTGACTTCCCAGGGGTGTATGTGAGACCAACATTCTTCATTTGGTTTTTCTTCATTTGTATAGATTTTCCTCCCCACTTTTTCATTTTTTTTCTCCCCCCCCACTTTAATTCTGTTGTTCAGGGATGGTGGGGTTGTTTTTATTTCTGTTTGCTCAATCTATTATTCTTCCTTATGTGAATCCTCTAGCTTTGTTCAATTCTGAAACTGGACTGTGGGTTGGTGACTGTACTTTTTGCAGTTTTGAGATTTAATTGAGGGGGAAGCTGTGATTCAAAATCTATCTGAAGATCTCAGTATCCACCTACAAGTGTATGGGTACCTTGGAACCCACTTCCCACTGCCTTGCAATTTGTCCATGCAGTAAAGGTATATGCTTGCTTCTTGAAAGCAAAATGAGGTAAGAAAAAGGAAAAGAATGGAACCAGGTGGGGAGGGGAAGAGGAAGGTGGAGAAAGAGAAAAATAAGATGAAAAACAGACAAACGTACCAACTAACAAATGAAACAAAACACAAAGACAGAAAAGCATAAAAAAAACCTAAAACATACAGATAATCTTACAAACACAAGCCAACCTACTTTCCTAATGATGTACTATTCCCCTACACAAATAAGAAGTCTAAAGAAAAAAATTGCAAAATAACAGAAACAAGACAAATATGAAACATTATCAATAACAGTAAGAAAAAAGGAAAAAAATGAGTAAAACAGACAGATAATAAAAATTAAAAAAATAAAAACAAGAAACAAGATTCACTCTGTGATCATTCCTGTAAGTCCAATGTCCTTTCAAACTCTGATCTCTAGCTCTTGTCGCAGTCTGGTAGGGTTGCTCACAGTTAGGTTAAATGTCCCAGGCCTGCTGTGGAAGAAGGGTGGATCAGATCTGGATTCAGTTGGTTGCTGCCTGTCAAGTCTGCCATTCAGATCTAACCTGTCTGTGTCCAATTCAGCATGGGGGAGGGGCTTTTGTCTCTCCCAGTTTGATGAGATTACCTTAGGTCCCAAGTTGGAGGCTGGGTGGAGCTGGGCAGGGCAATGCAAGTCTCTGCCTGGTCTTGAGTCTCCAGCTGATCTCTGGTCTTGCTGCAGCCACAGCTGAGCTAGGAGAGGCAGAGTGTCAGTGGGGTAGTCAAGTCCCCTGCTATAATAGGGTTAAAGTCAGTATCTTTTTTTAGTTTATTTCGTAGTTGCTTTATAAATGCTGGTGCTCCTGTGTTAGGTGCATATGTGTTTAGGATGGATATTTCCTGTTGATGGATTGATCCTTTTATCATTATGTAGTGTCCTTTTGCATCTTTTTGAATTTTTGATACCTTAAATGTTGTTTTGTCTGATATTAAGATCGCAACTCCTGCCTTCTTTTGTGATCTATTTGTCTAGAGACTTGTTTTCCATTGTTTAACTTTGAGTCTGTGTGTCTTTTGTGGTGAGCAAATAATAATGCAGCAAATAATTGGATCATGGTTTCTTATCCAGCTTGCAATTCTGTGTCTTTTCAGTGGTGCATTTAGTCCATTCACGTTCAGGCTGAGTATTGAATTGTGAATGTTTCCCCCTGTCATGTGGTTCTAATAAAGTTTTTTTCTTTGCTTGTTTTCTTTTAGTTTTGTGGTTAATGTAGGTGTGTGTTTTCAAGTTTCTTGTTGCGCTGTATTATCTGCTGAGTCTGTGCTCTGCTGTTCTCTTGGGAAGTGTGTGGTCAAGCTTTTTTCCTTCTTCTGTGCTTAATACCTTTTTAAGGGTCTCCTGTAGAGCTGGTCTGGAAGCTGCATAAACTCTTAGGGATTGGATGTCTCGGAAGGATTTTAATTCTCCATCACTGACGAAGCTGAGATAGATAGGAAATTCTTGGTTGAAATTGTTTTTCTTTGAGAACTTTGAATATAAGGGCTCCAGTTCCTTCTCGTTTGTAGTGATATGCCAACAGGTCTGCTACTATTCTGACTGATTTTCCAAACGTAGTTTGATCTTTCTTTCTTACTGCCTTTAGGATTTTTTCTTTTGTGCCTACTTTGTGTAGGTGAATTACTATGTGTCTAGGGGTTGGTCTTCTCATTTGATGTCTTTTGGGGTTTCTCTTTATCTCTTGTGCTTGGCTGGTCACATCTCTGGTGAGATGGAGAAGGTTTTCTTGGATAACCTCCTGGAATACTTGCTCCAAGTTGTTCTCATTTTCCCTTTCTTTTTCTGGAATACCAATCAGGCATAGGTTCAGTCTCTTGATATAATCACACATCTCTTGTAGGCTTTGTTCTTTCTTTCTGAGTCTTCTTTCTATGTTTTTTTTTTTGAGTTGGAGTTTCACTCCATCGCCCAGACTGGAGTGCAGTGGCCGCTCCTGGCCACTGCAGCCTCAACCCACTGGGTTCCAGCAATCCTTCTGCCTCAGCCTTCCAAGTAGCCAGAATTACAGGCATGTGCTACCATGCCTGGCTGATTTTTTGATTTATTGTAGAGATGATGTCTTGCTGCCCAGGTGGGTTTCGAACCCACAGGCTCAGGCAATCCACTCACCTCAGCCTCCTAAAGGCACGGGATTACAGGCTGAGCCACCGAGCCCAGCCTTCTTTCTATGTTTTTTACAGATCAGGTTAATTCATGTTTTGGTCTTCAAGTTCTGAGATTCTTCCTTCAGCAAGATTTATTCTGCTTTCCATGCTTGTCATCTTGTTATTTATTTCCGGGATGAGTTTTTTATTGTGAAAATCTCTGTTACAAGTTCTTTCCATGTTGCATCTTGTCTTTTTTGAGTCTTAGTCACTCTTTCCATCCATTCCCTAATCCCTGTCATATTCTGGGGACAGTCATTGGTGACTTCCATTGTTTGGGCACTAAGGTCTGATTTTTCTGGAGTTTTGTCTTTGGTACACTTGAAATTGACTGAGGTCTTCCTCTGGTTTTTCCTCATTTGGGACAAATATCTTGTTTTTGTTTTTGTTTTTTTTCCTCTTTAGTTCTGTTATTCAGTGTCAGTGGGAGAGGCTTTTCCTTCTGATGTTTTCTCCGTCCTCTATTCTTCCATGATCCAGGCTCTGAATTTGTTCTATTTTGAAATAGGATGATGGATAGGAAATTTTGCTGTCTCTTATAGTTTTTGAAATCTGAATAAAGTAGGGGATGGGGGTGCTAGAAATCAGAAACTACTTGCAAATTAAAATGTTCACTTATTACGGTATGTGTTCCCTGAGACCCACTCCTCACCAGCACTCTACATGATGATGTAAAGCAAAAACCAATGGAAAAGCAATTAAACACACACACACACCCCAAAACAAAGTGGAATAACAACAAAGTGAAACAAAACAAACAACAACAACAAAAAATAACCAAGACAACTAAACACACACAATTCATGCCTAGCACAAAGTATATAGAAAAGAAAAACAGAAAGACTAGAGGAAAATTTAAAATAAGGATTCAGGTTGAACCCTCACACATATGTTGACACACACCTTAAACTCTAAAAATGAATATAAAAAAAATCCTGAAGAACAAAATAGCAAAAACCAACAACAAAATCGAAAGATGAACACTCAATCATTCACATACACACATAAACAGAAAATGACAAAATAAAAGAAGAAACAGAAAAAGAAAAGAAAAAAATGGGAGGGGAATGCAGATCAAACCCTCTTATATTCATTTATGCATAAAGGAAAAATATTAAAAAAATAAATGAACTAACAAACAGTCAAAAAAAATTTTTAATTAAAAAAATTGAAAATTAAAAAAAACCCTGCCCTCTTGTTGCAGGTTCTGTAATTGTTCCTCTAATCAGGTGTCTCCTTCAGAGTCACCTCTTTCATTCTCTCCTCAGGGAATAAAGCAAGGATGAAGGAGGGGCATGGAGGTGGGTGGGGCTGCAGTCCTCCTCTCCCACTCTCTATGGTCAGGGAGATCTCCTCCCATGGGGTGGTACAGGATTGCTCTTTCCCAGGTATGTACTTTCACCAGGGGTGCCCAGTCAGGCCTATCCTGGAATGGAGTTCTCCTATTGAGACTGATGTCTAGGCTCCACCTGGGTTTGTCCCTCTCAGTCGTGGCCCAGCTATGTAGGTGTGACTTTCAGACGATTGCTGGGGAGGAAGGGGTTTGGGTCAGCCCCAGACTCACCAGTCATCTCTTTGGAGGTCTTCCTTGTCCTTTTCTGGCCATGCCATTTGTCCCATGACTGGATCAGGGTAAAGGATAGGGTGCCTGGAACTCAGCACTCATCAGGTCCCTCTGAAGTTTGTGTCCTCAGGATATTCCCTCTGGGCCATGATCAATCCTTGTGTAGTTGATCCGTCAATCAGAGATTGGGTCTGTTGCTCTGTGGTAAGCAAGTCGGAGCACTTTCCTGCTCCATCTTCAAGATGGTGGTAGGGTGCCTCTCTTGTCCTCTTCCATGGGAACTTGCCTCTGTACTCCCTCCACAGCCCCTGCCAGAGCCCTGCGAGGTGCTAAAGTGGTGAGGCAAAGTCAGGAACCAGCAGTCTCTCTCTTGCTTCAATGATAAGGGAGAGCCTGGGGTGATAGTTTCTCCCCACTGCTTTTTCAAAGGAAAACTTCTATCCATTTAAAAAAAATGATGTTTTGCTTCTGTGACCTGGGAATAGTCAGCAACTAAGTAGAGAAGGTGCAGCACCAGTTATTGCACCAGGGACCTGATCACCCTCTCACAAGCCCCACTTAGACACTCTCCCAGCATTTTCTTCAAAGGGAGGGTTTGCTGATTAAAAAAAGAAAAAGAAAATGGTGCCCAGCTTCTCTGTCCTGGGAATCACTAAAGTCAAGCCCAGCCACTGTGGCACCAGCCGCTGCACCAGGAGAGCCCTGGCTACTAGCTCCCTAGCCTTCACTCAGTCAGGCACTCAGATGCCCACTTGCTCACCAACATGTACACAAAATTTTCCATACACTCACTCACTCACACAAGGACTCGCATAGTCTGACTGGCTTGACCGCTATCTTCCCAAATTCCCCGAGATTCAATTTCTACCTCCCAAAAAAGCATGAAAAAATAAGCAATATTATAAATACAGCATTTAGAATGAAAAACGGTTAAGTTCAGAGTTTACCATGAAAGGAGCAGAGAGAAATAAATAAAAGGATAAAGTTATGGAAAACTTTGTGAAGAAAAAACACACTAGAATTGCCAACATAGTTTAAAAACAGAGCTGTTATCCAGTCCCAGTCCAGTCCTTTGTTAGGACTGAGATTTGTTGTGAGAGTTAACGAATCATTTTATGGATATACCTAGCACCTTGCTTGACACTCTGCAGAACTTGAACATGTGACAGTCCTCTATATCTAAGGGGGCACTAACACAGCAAAAATGTAGAAAGAGCAAAAGTATACTTATGTGGTTGGACCTTTTCTAGTTTAATTTCTAATTACTGAGAGAAAATCTCTCTTCTCTAAAATTGTTGAATAAAGTTGAAAATGACTCCACTGAGAACAGAGTTTTTCAGTTCCAAAATGATAACTCTTACTCTAGGACACATTTATCAAGGGTTTATAATGTGCTCAACTCCTCATATCTTTAATTCCATTTATTTTTTGCAACACGTTAAGTGGGGAAGTACTATTACATGGTCAACTGATCAATAAGGAAACTGAGGTAAGACAAATAAAGTGACTTGTTCAAAGATACAACCTAGTAAACTTTAGAGCTAAGAGACAAGCTGAGTCTTGCTGGCCATTGAAATTTTCTCACTTTGCACCTCACCAGAAAAAGCAAAGCACATAAGTATCTTTTTAAGTGGTTTCATTAGGCTTCTGATATTGGTAAAATATAGCTGTTCCCATAAAATGTTGTAGAAAATAATTTTCTTCTACATAATCCATTCTGCACAATATTCCATGCACATTTGCAAGGCTCTGTGATTTGGGGGCTCTGGAAATAAAACTCATGTAACAAATGGAAGTTCCCAGTGTATAGAAGAAAGTCTGTGGAGTGTTTTAATGCTTATGAATTAAAAAATCTCGATTGGTAAAGTTATCCTAGAACCCTAGGTGGCTAATAATAACAGCAAAACACTCTGTACTGGAAATAAGAATGCTATCTTTGAAAGTGAACTCCTAGCCGGGCTCGGTGGCTCAGCCTGTAATCCCGCGCCTTTGGGAGGCTGAGGTGAGTGAGATTGACTGTCCTGCGGAAGCAATGACGATTGTATCTCACTGTCTGCCTTCTACCCTGAGGCCTGGTGGTAACTTTTTAAAGAGACAGTTGAAGTTTTTCCAAATAACGAAGTCTGAACATAAATGTGAAAGAAACTAATATTGCAGTTTTATCTCAAGTGAGTGTAGTAGAGGAAGGTCCTCCCTTAATCAGGTGATTTTTCCTAAATGGGCAGAATTATCTGAAGAAATGTAAAATGTATTAAATGTATGCATTGATTGTGCTATGACTTAGAATACTATTAAAAAGGGAAGAATGACCCAGGCTCGGTGGCTCAGCCTGTAATCCCACGCCTTTGGGAGGCTGAGGTGAGTGGATTACCTGAGCCCACGGGTTCGAGACCTGCCTGGGCAGTGAGACCTCATCTCTACAATAAATCAAAAAATCAGCCGGGCACGGTAGTGTATGCCTGTAATTCCGGCTACTCAGAAGGCTGAGGCAGAAGGATCGCAGGAGCCCAGCAGGCAAGGCTGCGGTGGCCGGGAGAGGCCACTGCACTCCAGTCCGGGCGACAGAGTGAGACTCCAACTCTAAAAAAAAAAGTGAAGAATGCAATTAAACTTGAGTCTTGGCATAAATGTCAGCTATTTAAATGCTGCATTGCAAAAAACCACAGTATATCAGTATCATGACAGACATTTGCTTCTTTGTCTGGTACACATGGATCTTCTGAATTTTGGACCATCTAGGCCAATCTAGCTTGACTTGGTCCCAGGTTCTGAATTGAATCCAGTTCTACTTCACATGTCTTTATCCTCCTTGGGTTAGCAGATACTCAAGTCATGTTTTTCTCATGAAAAGAAGGTGGGAGTGAAAAAGAAGTTTAGAAGAAATGCATCTAGGTTTAAGATGGCTGACATGAGGAAGCTAGAGTGAGTTTCTCCTAAATAGGGAACCAAGATAGAAAACTTCCTCAGCACCTAGAGAGGAACAGATCCAACAGCACACCCCACAAATCATAATAGGAGAAATAATAACCATTTACAGTAAAGAAGAAGGAAAAAATTCACTGACCTGGGCAGGAACTGGCTGGACTCTCTCCTGCACCACACAGTCTACCACATTCACTGACATAGTGGGGAGGGTGAGTGATGGGACTTCTGGAATTCTGTGATTCTGCTATGAACTTGCAAGGATCCCTGGAACACATGGGACCCCTAGCCCCCCTGGGAAACCCCATTCCCCACTGCAGTGCTTGGCCATGTAGTGGTGCAGGAAAAAAGCCTAGAGCAGCACCAGTTGCCATTTCCCAGGAACTCAACTTTTGCAAGGTGGAATGACTGCTTTCCAAGAAATGGCCCCAAGGGTAAAATTAAACTCCAGGGTGTAGACAGTTCCTGGCTGGGCAGAATGCTTGTGAACACCCGAGACTCTGAGGATGGCTGCAACTTGACATTGAGATCGCAGATTGCCTGAGACCAAGGCAGGAGCTGGGTGGGACTTGTTGTTATAGCAACCTCTCAGTCCCCTTTTGAACTCTTCTGTGCCTGTCCTGCACAGCAGTTTTACCCTAGTGATCTGGGACTCCCTTCTAATATCCACTGGGACAGTTAAGAGTGCAGACTTGTGGAGGTGCTCAAGCTCCTTATCTTCACCCCCTGCACACCCCTAAAAGACTTGAATGACAGAAAATTTGGGTAATCCCAGAGCCCCACCCTCAGCCTAGGCTGACAGGGCACATTCTTGGAGAAAGACTCTTCAAGGAGAAACCCTACAGCCACCACTGTAGCCCGCTTTTTCCCACAAGCACCACCTCCTGAATGGAGGTCAAGAGTACAGTCCACCACATCAGAGTTACTCAGCTTTGGGGAAGGCCTGATCCCAAACACCAGCTAATAGCACTTTCCCAAAGAACCCCCAGAAACATTGCAAAAAGTTCATACTGAAGTCATATAATCATCTGACTATGTAAAGATAATATGAAGGAAGGGATTGTAAGTGAGATAAAATCATCAAATCAATGGCAAGGGTAAATCTATCAGACTAACAGCAGACTTCTCAAAAGAAATCCTATAAGCCAGAAGGGATTGGAAACTGTTCAATCTCTTCAAACCTAATAACTGTCAGCCAAGAATCTTGTATCCCTCAAAACTGTTTCATAAATGAAAGAGAAATGAAGTCCTTTGCAGACAAGCAAACACTGAGGAAATTTATCACCACTAGACCAACTCTAGAATATCCAAAGGAGTTCTAAATACTGAAACAAAGGTCAAAATACACCAATAGAAAAGTACTGGAAATCATACAATTCACAGGCCTTATGGAACACCAACCCAAAAGAGAAAATAAACAAAGCAAACAAATAACAACCAACCAGTATGATGAATAGAATAATACCTTATATATAATTACATGTTATATAATTACATAGTATGTAACTCCCTTACATACCAACTCTGAACATAAAGAGTCCCAATGACCCACTAAAAAAATATAGGCTGTCAGAATGGATAAAGAGCACAACCCAAATATCTGCCTTCAAGAAACCTGCTTCACTCACAAAGACTCCTATAAACTCAAGGTTAAAAGGTGGAGAAAAATATTCCAGAAAAATGGAAATGCAAATGGAAACCAGGAGTACCCATTCTCATACCAGATAAAATAGACTTTAAATTAACAACAGTAACCAAAGACAGCCAGGATGCAGTGACTCATGCCTATAATCCCAGCACTTTGGGAGGCTGTAGTGAGAGGATTGCCTGAGCCCATGAAACAAGACCAGTCTGGGCAACTTGGTAAGATCTTATCTCTACAATAAATCAACAACAACAACAATTAGCCAGGCATGGTGATGTGTGCCTGTAGTTCCAGCTACTTGGAGAGCTGAGGTGGAATGATTACCTGAGCAATGCAGGTCAAGACTGTGATGGCCATGAGAATCCAACTCAAAAAAAAAAAAAGACAAAGATAGTTATTATATAATGATAAAGAGATTAATCCAATGAGAAGACATAACAAATTTCAATATATATACACTTAACACCAAAGCTTTATCAGACAAATTCTTCTATACCTAACAAAAAGGAGATAGAGAGTAATACAATAACAGATATCTGTTAGTTCCATTTCATCCTAAAACTACAGAATCCACACTTTTTTCTCATCAGCATCTGGAATATTCTTCAAGATATGCCTCATGATAGGCCTCAATAAAGTCTCAATAAATTTTAAAAATTGAAATTATATCAAGTACCATCTCAAACCACAGTGAAATAAAACTAGAAATTAACTCCAAGAAGAACTTGCAAAACCAACAAGGACATGGAAATTAAACAATTTATTTATAAGTGATCCTTATGTTGGACCATGAAATCAAGATGGAAAAGTAAAAAAATTCCTTGAAATGAATGACATTAATAAAACAAGTGATCAAAACCTATGGGAAACATGTGTTCAGAGGAAAATGTATAGCACTTAAGGCTTACATGAATAAGATTGAAAGATCACATATCAACAACCTAGCATCACACCTCAAAGAACTAGAAAAACCCAAAAGTTAACAAGAGAAAAGAAATAATAAAGAGCAGAGAAAAACTAAATAAAATTGAAATAAAAATATACAAAATCTCAATGAAACAAAACTTGGTCATTTTAAAAGAGAAGCAAAATAGATTACTAGCTAGATCAATTATTGCAACATTATTCACAATAGCAAAAACATGGAGCCAACCATGCTGTCCATTAAAAGTGAACTGGATTTTAAAAATGTGGTACATATATATGATGGAATATTATACAACCATAAAGAAGGGTAACATTATGAACTCTGCAGTCACTTGGATGGATTTAGAGTTTATATCATACCTAGTGATCTATCACAGAAACAGGGAACTGAGTACCCTATGTATTCACTCATAGTCAGACCCTGAATATTTATCATAATACTATAAGGAAGGGATTGGCAGTGGCAGAACACTGCTAGAGGAGGGAGGGAGGAGCACATAACATCAATGGGGGTACTTGATCCCAAACCAGGCAAAGTGGGGACCAAAGGGAGGCCAAGACTTCACCTGTACAATGTCATTATGTACCTAATCCTGAATTGTACTCCACATTATTAAAATAAAAAAGAATAAAAAAAGAAACACAGAGATGACTTACATTAGCTCAATAGAAATGACAAAGAAGACATTATATAACTGGTACAATGGAAATTCAAAAGATTATCCAAGACCCACACCACTATGAAAACAAACTAGACAATCTAAAGGAAATGAATAAATTCTTGGAAACATACAAATTTGCAATCTTGAATCAGGAATAAGCAGAAACCCTGAACTGACCAATAATGACTAGTGAGATTGAAACCGTAATTAGTTGTCTCACAACAACAAAAAAATCCAAGACCTGATGGACTCACAGCTGAATTATTCCAGACCTTCAAAGAAGAACTGTTACCAATTTTACTGAAACTATTCCATAAGGCTGAAGAAGAAGAAATCTTCCCTCATTCTACAAAGCCAATATCACTCTGATGCTGAAGGCAGGAAAAAACTAAAAAATGAAAACTACAGACCAATATCTCTTACAAACATAGACACAAACATCCTCAGCAAAATATTTGCAAACCAAATTTACAACACACACACACACACACACACACACACACACACACACACACACAAATTATGCACTCCAACCAAGTGGTTATCATTTTCCATCTCAGGGATGCAAGGTTGATTCAACATATGTATATCAATAAATGTGATCCACTATAACCATATAAACAGAATTTAAAAGACAATAATCATATGATAATTTCAATAAATGCAGAAAAATCATTTAATAAAATTCAGCATTGCTTTATGATAAAAATGTTCAGCAAAATAGACATAGAGGAAACATTTCTCAAAATAACAAAAACTATATATGACAAACCCACACCCAAAGTCATCCTGAATAAATAAAAGTTGAATATATTTCCCCTAAGAACAAGGCAAGGATGCCACTTTCACTACTACTATTTAACACAGTATTGTAAGTTCTAGACAGGGCAATCAGGCAAGACAAATAAAAAAGTGTATCCAAATTGGACAAGAGGAAATCAAACTATCTCTGTATGCTGATGTTCTAATCATCTATCTAGAGAATCCGAGAGACTCTTTCAAAAGACTACTGGACTTGATAAATGAATTTGGTAAAGTTTCAGAATACAAAATCAACTCATAAATTCATAAATCAATAACACTGCTTTAACCCAATAGCAATCAAGTTGAGAATCAAATCAAGAACTCAATTCCATTAATTGAGTCAAAAAAACTATGATACCTAGGAATATATTTAACCAAGGAGGTGAAAGATTTCTACAAGGAGAATTACAAAAGTTTGATGGAAGAAATTGCAGGGGATACAAACAAATGGAGAAACATCCTGTACTCATGGATCGGAAGAATCAATATTTAAATGACCATATTACCCAAATAATCTACAGATTTATTGCAATCTCTATCAAATTACCAGTCATTTTTTTGCAGAATTAGTAAAAAAAAAACCAAAACCCTAAAATTTAGATAAAACCAAAAAACAGCCAGAATAGCCAAAGCAATCCTAAAAAAAAAAAAAAAAAAAGGTTGGAGGCATCACATTACCTGACTCCAAATTATGCTATGAGGCTACAGTTACCAAAACAGCATGGTACTGGTACAAGAGCAGACACATGAACCAATGGGACATTATAGAGAATCCAGAAATAAACCCAAATATCTACAACCAAATGATCTTTGACAAAACAGACAAAAGCATCACCACTGTGGAAAGTACACCCTATTCAACAAATGATGCTGGGAAAATTATATAGCTACATGTAGAAAAATGAAACTTGACCCCTTACCTCTTGCCATATATAAAAAATGAACTCAAGATGGATTAAAGATTTAAATGTCAGACCTGAAACCATAAAAAATCTAGAAGAAAATCTAGGAAAAACTCTTACTGTCATTGGCAAATAATTTATGGCTAAGCCTCAAAAGCAAATGCAACTAAAACAAAAATAAATAAGTGGTACTTAATTAAACTAAAAAAGTTCTGCACAACAAAATAGATAATCAACAGAGCAAATAGGCATCTTACAGAATGGGAGAAAATATTCACAAACCATGCACCTGAAACAGACTAATATACAGAATCTGCAAAGAACTCAAATAAGCAAGAAAAAAAAGCAAATAACCCCTTTAAAAAGTGGGCAAATGATATGAAATGACATCTCTCAAAAAGAGATATACAAATGGCCAATAAACATATGAAACATCTTACACTAGTTAGAAGGACCATGTTAAAACTTCAAGAAGCAAAATATGCTGGTGTAGACACAGAGAAATGAGACATATACTGTTGGTGCAAGTGTAAACTAGTAAAATCTTTATGGATAGTCTCATGGAGATTACTCAAAAAATAAAAGTAGATCTACCATTTGACCCAGTAATCCCAATACTATGTATCCATCCTAATGAACAGAGGTCATTATATAACAAAGACACCTGTACCCACATTTTAATTGCAGCAAAGAACAATTACAAAGGTGTGGAATCAACCTAAATGCCCATCAACTGATTTGTAGATAATGAAAATGTAGTATATATACATTATGGAATACTATACAGCCATGAAAAAGATTAAAATCATATCCTTTGCAGCAACATGGATGGAGCTGGTGATCATCCTAAGTAAACTGATTCAGAAACAGGAAAGCAAATATTATATGTTCTCACTCTTATGTGGGAGCTAAATGATCACAAGGAAAGAAATAATAGGCACTGGGTACACTAATAAGTGGGGAAGTAGGAAAGGGTTCATAAACTACCTATGGGGCATAGTGCTCACTATCTGGGAAATAGGCCACCTGAGACTTAATCCCCACCACCACACAACATGTCCATGTAATGAATAACATGTGTACCCCTTGAATCTCACATAAAAAATAAATATCAAATAAAGAAGAAATGTACTATGTCTATTAAGGCACCAACTAAGAACTGTAAACCATCATTTTCACCTATATTTCTTTCCCCAAAGTCAGACATATTGCCTAGGGCAACATTTCTGGAATGGGGACGCATAATCCCTTAATAGTTGAAGGAAAGAGTGAATAGTTGCTCATTTATAATCTAATCTTTCTTTCACAGTCTCTAACTACATCTCTATAGGCCTCCTACCATTCAAACTTTGATGACAGAATTCCATTGGTTTCCTGTTCTTGCCAATAAATGAATCAATGTATTCAGTATAATTTTGACTTCTTGGTAATACAAATATTCACTGTTTGGTCTTTCCAATCTCTAAGCACCATTATCTATGTGACCACCAAAGAATCACAGCTATCATTGACCTAGAAAAGGAGAAGTGAGCAATGTAAATAATAAGCAGAGAATTAGTGTTTTAGAATCATAGAATGCTAAATATTTTAAAATAAAGAGATTGTTTTCAATAAATTAAAAGGAGGAAACTGAGAACATAGAGTTTAAGCCACTTATCCACATTACCCAGTTAGTTAACATCTCCATAACCTGGCATACTATTCCTGTTTTTATTTCTGTGTTGACCCAGAAGTTATTCAGTCTCATACTCTTTAGTGTCCATGTCTTTGTGTGTTTTGGGGGGATCTTGTTGATGGCAATATTTATTTTTATTCCACTGTGGTCTGAGAAGATCCATGGTAGTATTTTGATCTTATTGAATTTATTAATACTTGATTTATGGCCCAGGATGTATGTTTCATGTGTTGATGAATACAATGTATATTTTGTTTGTGTTGGGTGCAGTGTTCTGTGGTATCATTCAAGTCAATATGGTAGTTAACTTGAGGTTCTGTCTCTCCTTATTTACTTTTTGCCTCAATGTTGTATCTAGGGTTGTTAGTAGGGGTATTTAAATTTCCAGTTATGATAGTGTTAGAGTCAATGTCCTTTTTTAGTTTTATTAATAGTTGCTTTATAAATCCTGATGCTCCTGTGTTGGGTGCATGTATGTTTAGAATGGATATTTTTCATTGATAAATTGAACCGTTTATTATGTAGTGTCATTTTTACCTTTTAAAATGTTTGATTACCTGTGGGTTGATTTGTCCAATACTAAAATTTCGGCTTCTACTTTTTTTTCTTTTCTGTTGACCTGAAAGTTTATTCTTCATCCTTTAAGTCTGTGGGAGTCCTTTATTGTGAAGTATGTTTCCTGGAGACAGCATTTTGTTGGGTTGTGCTCTTTTAGCCAGTTTGCCATCTGTTTTTTCAGTAGTGCATTTAGTCCTGTCATGTTCAGGCTGATTATTGAAATGCCAGAGTTTGTCCCTGTCATGAGGCTGTGCTATTTTCTTTTAAGTTTTGCATTAATATATGTGTGCATTTTCATTTTTGTAGGTGTGCTGTGTTCTCTGTTGGTTCTGTGTTTGTGTGTGGCTTTTCTTGTATTTCTTTTTTCGTTTGTGTGCAGCTCCTTTTAAGCTTGTTGTGTAGATTTGGTCTTAGGGATTGAATATCTGGGAAGGATATTAATTCTCCAATGATAATGAAACTTATACCTTGAAAACTCAAAAGAATCTGTCAAAAATCTCCTTGCCCTGATAAAAAGACTTTGGCAAAGTCTAAGGGTACAAAATGAATGTGAAAAAGTCCTATTTTTATACAACAAATGGACAAAGCACCAAATAAAAAGCAAAATTCCATTCACAATAGCCATAAAAAAAGGAAATACGTTGGCATCTTACTAACCATAGAAGTGACAGACCTTTGCAACAAAAACTACAAAACACTTCTCAAAGAAATTAAAGAGAGATAGAGGGCAAGATGGCGACGGCATAGGTGAACTGGTGAGATTCTCTGAATGTGAGTTCCCAAAAAGGCTATTACTTCTCTTCCTCCATCCCCCAGCCCACCACCAATCGTGCTGGTGCCAGGCCCGGGAACTTTGGTCCCACACAGGGTCAGATATTGTGGCCCCACCCTACTGCTGCTGTTCTACTGCATGTGTGGGAGTCTCCGGTCCCAGCCCCCTCCAGATCCCTCTCCGGCTGCATTGTCTCCAGCCCAGCACCTGGCACCAAGCCCCCGGTCACACAGGAAGGCTCTGGGTGCCTGCCCCTCAGAGACACCGGTCCCATTCCTGGCTGAAGTACCCTGTGGGGGGCCCAGCACCACTATCGCCACCACTCTCACGGCTCACCACCTGCCCTTTGGAAATTTGGAGCTCTGGAACTCTGGGGCACCCTGGCTGAGGCACTCAGGGTCCCCAAGCCAGGGGACCCAGACAAGTGGAAAAAAACAGATCTGCTTAAACTGCCTCGCCATTCTCCAGGCAGAGACTTCCATTGCCCCATCCACCTATCAACAAATTTTACCTCATTTCCTAAGGCCAGATATTGCAGCCTCCTGCTGCTGCTATTCCACTGCATGCGTGGGAGTTTTGGGTCCCAGCCCCCTCTGGCTCTCTCTCCAACTGCATTGTCTCCAGCCCAGCACCCGGCACCAAGCCGCCAGTCACACAGGAGGCTCTGGGCACCCGCCCCTCAGAGATACCGGTCCCATTCCCACTGAAGTACCCTGTAGGGGGCCCAGAGCCATTCTCACTGCCCACTGCCTGCCCTTTGGAGCTTTGGAGCTCTGGACTCTGGGCCCACACTGACTGAGGCACTCAGTGCGAGACCCCAAGCCGGGGGACCCAGACAAGTGGAGAAAAACAGATCTGCTTAAACTACCTTGCTATTCTCCAGGCAGAGACTTCCATTGCCCTGCCCATCTATCAACAAACTTTACCTCAGTTCTTAAGGCAACAGCACGAAACAGGAGACAAAGCCCCACCCCTACGCTGCAACAAAAAACAAAAAGGAGAGGCCAGAATCAGATATCAGAGAAGTGACTCTAGTCTGATCGCTTATTTTGACTTATGATTTTATTATTGAAACTGTTGGTTTAGATCACGTTTGGTGTTTACCTTCTAGCTTACACTGTTTCTCAATTTTATTGGCCTGTCTCTGTGTAGCTATCAGTACTCTTTAGGGAATCTTTCTTACGTGGCTTTCTTCACTTCTTCCCGGCCCTATGTCTCTTTTTCACCTGATAGTTGGTATGTATATCTGTTTTCCCTCTCGCATTTCTCTCTTTCACTTATTTTGACTTATGATTTTATTATTGAAACTGTTGGTTTAGGTCACGTTTGTTGTTTACCTTCTGACTTACACTGTTTCTCAATTTCATTGGCCTGTCTCTGTGTAGTTATCAGTACTCTTTAGGAAATCTTTCTTACGTGGCTTTCTTCACCTCTTCCCGGCCCTGTGTCTCTTTCTCACCTGATAGTTGGTATGTATATCTGTTTTCCATCTCACACTTCTCTCTTTCTAACTTCCTACTGACCCTCCCTTCCTCCATTATTTTCCTCTTTTATATGCCCCCTTTTTAAATCTAGAGACCAAGACTACATACTGCTGAATAGACAGACTATAAAGCAGAGGGAAAAGTGAACAAAGCCAGAAGACCCTCATAAGGAAGAACAGGTCATTGCAGAAGAGAAATAAAAGCAACCCCACCTTCCCTCAAAAACAGAATTGAAGAAGGGGAGGGAAAGGGGGAGAGC
>NW_007253231.1:199719-200663 GCF_000164805.1 Carlito syrichta
CATGGAACATATCTAAGATCGATCCACATAATTGGACACAAATCAAGCATAAGCAAATTTAAAAGGACTGAAATTCTACCATGCACCTTCTCGGACCACAATGGAATAGAAATAAACATTGACACCAACAAGGTCCCCCCAAAACCCACAAAGACATGGACACTAAACAGCATGATGCTAAACAACTCCTGGGTCAATGATGAAATCAAAACAGAGATCAAAAGATACCTGGAAACAAATGAAAATGAAGAAACATCTTACCAAAATCTCTGGGACACCTTAAAAGCTGTCATAAGAGGGGAATTTATATCCCTACAAACACACATGAGGAAAATGGAAGGAACAGAAATTCACAACATAACAAGCCACCTAAAGAAGCCGGAAAAGCAAGACCAAAAAAACCCTAATTTCAGCAGAAGAATCCAGATCACCAAAATAAAAGCCCAAATCCAGGACATAGAAGACAAAAAGATAATACAAAAAATCAATGAAACAAAAAGCTGGTTCTTCGAAAGAATAAACAAGATCGATGGTCCCTTAGCTAGACTGACCAAGAAAAAACGAGGAAAAAACCAAATAACCACAATCAGAAACACAAAAGATGAAGTCACATCTCACCCTGAAGAAATACAAAAGATCATTAGAGACTACTACATACACTTGTATGGAAACAAACTTGAAAAACTTAAGGAAATGGAGGACTTTTTGACATCACACAACCTACCTAGAGTGGAACAAGAAGAAATTGAGACCCCAAATAGGCCAATAACAATCAAGGAAATCGACTATGCAATAAGAAAACTTCCTACAAAAAAAAAGGCCTAGTCCAGATGGCTTTCCAGCAGAATTCTACAAGATATTCAAGGAGGAGCTGATACCAATAATACTGAAGGTATTCCAGGCAATTGAAAAAGATGGAACTCTCCCCAAATCATTTTACAAAG
>NW_007253232.1:0-5518 GCF_000164805.1 Carlito syrichta
AAGAAATTAAGAAAGAAAGAAAGAAAGAAAGAAAGAAAGAAAGAAAGAAAGAAAGAAAGAAAGAAAGAAAGAAAGAAAGAAAGAAATCCATTCTTCTGTAAAATGTCTGCCCTCGGTCCTTCCCCACCAGCCCACCCACATGTGAAGGTCCCCCAAGCTCGGCACCTTTCACCCACAAATCCCGCACAAAGCTGCTCCCACTTTGGTGAGGGAGTTCCCAAGGCTCCCTGGCCACGTTTCTGCCAGCTCTCCTCTCCGAGGTGTGAATTGTGCCTCAGGCAGGGAGATCCTCTGACTCGGCAACAAGGATCTTCCAACAGGATAGGCGAGGGACACATGCCTCACCCAGGGGCATTTCTTCCCACCAATCCCATTTTCCCTGGATCTAAAGACAGTTGCCCTGTGAACACACCACATGCAGTTGGCAATCTGTGTAGAATTCTGATGTTTTTTGAGACAGGATATGGCTCTGTGACCAAGACTGGGGCCCAGGAACATGATCAATGTTCACTGCCAGCCTCAAAATCGTGGCCTCCATCAATTCTGCAGCCTCAGCCTCTGGAGTGCCCAGGAAGATGGGCTCCTCAATCCCCCACCCCCTGTTTGGATGGGAGTGGAAACGGGGTCTCCCTGCATGTCCCAGTCTGGCCTTGGGCTCCTGGACTCCAGCCATCCTCCAGTCTCGGTCTCCTAGAGCACTGGGATTCCAAACATGGGTTGCCACAACAGACCTTCTGGTTCGTTTTTGAGGAAGGATAGAGGCCGGTCTCTGGGGCTCAGCCTCATCATCCCAGTGCTTTGGGAGGCCAACCAGCTGCCGGCCCGAGCCTGTGGGTTGAGACCCACCCAGGCACCTTGGCAAGACTCGTCTTTACCCTCCATCCAAAATGAGCCAGGCGTGGTGGTGTGCACCTTTTGTTCCGGCTACTCGGAAGGCCAGAGAAAGCCTCGCCAGAGCCCAGCAGTCCAAGACTGCAGTGACAAGAAGTGAGCCACTGCCCTCCTACCTGGGTGATGGAGTGAGACTCCAACTCAAAGACAAAACGAAAAAAGGAAAAAAAAGAAGAGCATCCATTTGTGTTTGGAGTCATGACCATCGTGAACAGACAGAGATCATTTGGGAAGGAGATCCCAGCCTTGGGCCTAAAGTTCCTGAAAGATGGTGGCTCAACAGATAATAAGACTGAGGCTTTGGGAGGCTGAGGTGGGGGACCACTGGAGCCCGGGATTTCAAGACCAGCCTGTGCCAAGTAACAAGACTTCCTCGCTCCCCAGAATGCAAACACTGGAGTCACACGTGGTGGCATCCATGGTCCCAACTACATGGGATGTGGTGGGCTCCATCCCAGGGCATTCCTTTGCATTGTCCCCACCTACAGAACATGCGAGTCCTGGCCAGGCATCATAGCTCACGTTCATCAGCCCCACACCCTGGGAGGCTGAGGCAGGAGACTGCCTGAGCCTAGGGTCGGAGACCAGCCCAGGTGGTGTTGACAGACCTCATTTTGGTGGGAAGTTCCCAAAATCGTGTCTGTCGTGGTGACCCTGGAAGTCCTGGCTGCTCGGGTTCTAAGCCGGAGGAACTCTTCAGCCCCACAGTTCAAGACACCAAGAGCCAATATCATGCTGCCATGCCCCAGTCAGGCTGACAGAGACTCCAGTGACAAAAATGACATCTCCCACGTGCATCAAGATGGGCGTCCATAGCTCCCATGTGAAATGCTTACGTGAACAGGAGACGATTGAGTGATCAGGACAGGAAGGGGCCCACCCCTCCCAAAGGTGGCAGACCAGGTGACCAGAACCTGGGCTGGCCATGGTGTTGCTGGATCACTTTGATTGCTGTGTGCCCAAAGGCCACTCGAACTCGAGGTCACCTGTTCCGTGAGCTCACATGTGGCTTTGCCATGGGACACAAGTGTGGAGGGTGGAGACAGGCCTTCTGGGATGCGTGGACAAAGGGGCAGGATGGATGTACCCGGTGGCTACCTTTGAAACCTCACATGAATGACAGGGGGGAAATACATTTCCTCTCCCATACCTGAGGGTGACTCCTCTCAGTGGGTAGCAGTGGTGGTGGTGGTGGCGGTGGTGGTGATTATTATTATTTGGAGTCTGAATTCCACTCTGTCACCCAGGCCTGAGTGCAGGGGCAAGCTCACTGCCACCATGGACTCCACCAGCCAGGCTCAGGCAATCCTTCTGCCCAGTATCCCTGGCTGGTCTCAAACCCACAGGATCAGGCCATCCACTTGCCTCGACCTCTGAAGGGATGGGATGCCAGGCTGAGCCTATGAGCCTGGCCAGTGGATGTGGTGGTGGTGGTTGATATTATTCTGAGTCAGAGTCCCGCTTTGTCACCCAGCCAGAGCACAGGTTCCCACTTTCAGTCATCACAGTC
This sequence comes from Carlito syrichta, assembly GCF_000164805.1. Classification (NCBI taxonomy): domain Eukaryota; kingdom Metazoa; phylum Chordata; class Mammalia; order Primates; family Tarsiidae; genus Carlito; species Carlito syrichta. The sequence goes on from NW_007253232.1 coordinate 2,402, forward strand.
TCCACCAGCTGGGCCCCAGTGATACTCCCACTGGAGCCAAATGAATGGCCAGAACAACAGGTGTGTGCCACCATGGTCAGCTCATTTATTTGTCTTCTTGTAGAGATAGAGGTCTTGTCAAGGTGACAGGGCTTATCTCGAACCTGGTTTCACAGGATATCCTATCGCCTGGGCCTCCCAAAGCACCAGGTGACAGGCATGAGCCCCCATGCCAGGGCTCCACACAACTTTCAGGGCCCCACCATGAGGCCGGTTCCCTTCTGAGAACCCAGGAACCTGAAGAGGGTGGCCAGAGATGTCCCCAGAGGCCTCCCTGGGGGAGAGCCTGGTGCAGGGACGTGTCTTGGCTGGGACGCCCACACCTCTGCCTGCTTCCTTCCCCAGGTTGGACCTGCTCACTCCTCCCTGGGACTGCCTCGGGGAAAAGGAGGGTGTGACTCTCAAACCTTCAGCGGGCAGGGATGGCTGGGCAACTAATGACTGTCTCCTCAGCACTCAAGGAGGCCTAGATGGGAAGATGACCAGATCCTGGGAGCTCAAAACCATGCTGGACACCCTAGTAAGCACCGAGCTCGAACCCAAGCAATATCCAGAAAACCTAGGGTGAGGGCAGGATTTGGCGGGAGGATAGTCTCCAGTCCAGAGTTCCAGAACAGGCAGGAAGACCAGGATGTCGACTTAATGGAAAGTCTGTGATTGTAGCAGTTTGGGAGGCCCAGGCTGAGATGATGGCCCAAGTTGGGTGGTTTGAGAGCAGCTTGGGCAACCAGGTGAGAAAGAAAGAAAGAAAGAAAGAAAGAAAGAAAGAAAGAAAGAAAGAAAGAAAGAAAGAAAGAAAGAAAGAAAGAAAGAAAGAAAGAAATCCATTCTCCTGCAAACCTTCTTCCCCAGTTCTTTCCCATGCCATCCCCACATATGAGGGTCCCCCAAGTTCAGCACCCTCCAGCTCCAACCCCCCCAATGGCTGTCCCCTTTGGCGTGGAAGTTCCCGAGTCTCCCTGGCCAGGTTCTTCCAGCTCTCCCAATCCCATTTTCTCCTGGATCTAACGCCAGTCACCCTGTGAACACACCCCGTGCAGTTGAGAATCTGTGTATAATTCTGATGTTTTTGGAGACAGGATCTGGCTCTGTCACCCCAGCTGGGGACCGGGGACACAACCGTCCTTCTCCACCACCTCAAAATCGAGGGCTCAGGTGATCCTGCCACCTCAGCCTTCAGTGTGACTGTGATAACAGGCACCTCGACCCAAGACTCCCTGTTTGGATGGGTGTGGAGATGGGGTCTTCCTGCATGACTTGTGTTTGAGAGCAGCCTGGGAAAACTGGTAAGGAAGGAAGGAAAAAAGAAAGAAAGAAAAAGAAAGAAAGAAAGAAAGAAGGAAGGAAGGAAGGAAAGAAGGAAGGAAGGAAGGAAGGAAGAAAAGAAACACATTCTCCTGCAAACATTTTGCCCTCAATCCTTCCCCCTGCCACGCCACATGTGAGGGCCACCCAAGCTCGGCACCATCCATCCCCAACCCCCCAATGGCTGCCCCTGCTTTGGGGCAGGAGTTCCCTAGTCTCCCTGGCCAGGTTCCTGCTGGCTCTCCTCTCTGAGGTGAGAAATGTGCCTCAGGCAGGCCAACCATTCGACTCGGCAATGAGGACCTTCCACCAAGAAAGTTCAGGGACACGTCCCTCACCCAGGGACATTTCTTCCCTCACAATCACATTGTTCCTGACTCTAAAGCCAGTCATCCTGTGAACACAGCATGTGCAGTTGAGAATCTGTGTAAGATTTTCATGTTTTTGGAGACAGGGTCTGGCTCTGTGGCCCCTGGGTGGGACCTGCAGACACGACTGTCATTTTCTGCCATCCTCAAATTCGAGGGTTTTGGAGATCCTCCAGCCTCAGCCTCCAGAGTGGCCAGAATGATGGACACCTCCATCCCAGACTCCCTGTTTGGATGGGAGTGGAGACAGGTTCTCCCTACATCTCCCGGTCTGGCCATGGGTTCCTGGGCTCCAGCCATCCTCCTGCCTCAGCCTCCCTGAGTGCTGGGATTGCAGGCATGGGATGCTGCACCAGGCCTTTTGGTTCATATTCAACAAAGGATCAAGGCCAGACTTGGAGGCTCAGCCTTGTCCTCCCAGCGCTTTGGGAGCTGAGGCCAGTGGCTGGCCTGAGCATGTGGGCTGAGACCCACCTGGGTAAATTGGCGAGACCTCATCTCTACCCTTCATCCCAAATAAGTCGGGCGTGGTGGTGTGCGTCTGTTGCTCCTGCTCCTTGGAAAGCCAGGTAAAGACTCACTGGAGCCCAATGTGCCGAGGCTGCAGTGGCCAGGAGCAAGCCACTGCCCTCCAGCATGGTCAGTGGATTTAGATTCCAACTCTAAGAAATAAAGGAAAAAAGGAAATAATGAAGAGCATCCAGTTGGGTATGGAATTGTGTTCTTCGTGAACACACAGAGATCATTTGATACAGAGGCCCCAGTCTTGAGACTAGAGTACCTGAAAGACAGTGGATCAGCAGACAACTGAGCTGTGGTTTTGAGATGCCGAGGCCGGGGACCGCTGATGTCTGAGAGTTTGAGAGCAACCTGGGCCAAGTAGCAAGAACTTGTCACTCCCTGGAAAGCAAACACTGGAGTCACGTGTGGTGGTGTCCACAGTCCTGGCTACACAGGATGTGGTGGCCTCCATCAAGGGGTTTTCTTTGGAGTTGCCCCACTGACAGAATGTGTGAGTCCAGGCCGGGAACCATGACACGTGGCCATCAGCCCCATGCATTGGGAGGCAGAAGTGGGATTCTACCTGAGCCCAGGGGTCAGAGACCAGGCTGGTCGAGGTGGCCAGACCTCATCTCCATGAGAAGTCTCCAAAATCAAGTCAAGTGAGGTGGCCCCTGGAGACTGAGCTGCTGAGGGGCTGAGACAGGAGGACAACCTGAGCCTGTCAGGTCAAGTCTCCAGAAGTCACGATCATGCCGCCATGCTCCAGTCCTGCTGATGGAGACTACGGAGACAAAAAAGATGCTTCCCACGTGTGTCACAACGGGCGTCCACAACTCTCCAGGTAAAGCTCCGTGTGGATGACGTATGATGGAGTGATCGGGAGAGGTAGGGGCCGACCCTC
>NW_007253232.1:6316-9179 GCF_000164805.1 Carlito syrichta
CCCCATCAGGGCTCTGGCTATCCTCCTCCTGTGGCCTCCTGAGTGCCTGGAACGACAGGCTTGTGCCAACATGCTTGCATCATCTTTTTGGTTTCTTTAGAGACGAGGTCTCACCAAGGTGCCCAGGCTTGTCTCAAACCCAGGGGCTCAGTCCATCCTCTCACCTTGGCCTCCCAAACACCAGGATGACAGGCCTGAGCCACCGTGGCCCACCTGCCCTCCCCTCTCTGGGGCCACCATGAAGACCTCTCCCTTCCAATGACCTGGGACCCCAGTGAAGGTGGCTGCAGTCATCCACCCAGCCCTAACCCAAGGGGGCACCTGAGGCAGAGGCATATCACCACTGGGGCTCCCACCCATCTGCCTGCCATGTTCCTCATGATGGACCAGTTCACCCCTCCCAAGGGCTGCCTTGGGGAAAGTGAGGGAGTGATACTCCAACCTTCAGGGTAGCAGAGATGGCCTGTCGACCCATGCCTGTCTCCTCAGCACTCAGGCAGGGTGAGATGAGAAGATGGCCGCAGCCCGGTATCTTAAGATCAATCTGGACAACATAGCAAGACCCCACCATGACCCCAAGCAAAATCCAGAAATTATTGGGTGAGGGCTGGCCTCAGTGGGAGGATCACCACTGGCACAGAGTTCAAGACTAGGCAGGAAGACAAGGATGTCGACCAAATGGAAAGCCTGTTTTTGCAGCAGTTTGGGAGGACCATGACAAGAGGATGGCCCAAGTTGGGCAGTTTGTGAGCAGCATGGACAACCTAGTGAGGAATGAAAGAAAAGAAAGTAAGACAGACAGAAAGAAAGGAAGAAAGGAAGAAAAAAGAAAGAAAGAAAGGAAAGAGAAAGAAAGAAAGAAAGAAAGAAAGAAAGAAAGAAAGAAATGAAGAAAATGTAAGTCAACAAAGAAATTCTTTCACCTGAAAACCTTCTGTCCTCAGTCTTTCCCTTCTCTGCCCCATCCCCCACATATGCAGGTCTCCCAAATTCAGCACCTTACAGCCCCAAGCCCCCCAATGGCTGCCACCACTTTTGTGCAGGAGTTCCACAGACATCCTGGCCAGGTTCCTGCCGACTCTCCTCTCCGAGGAGAGAAATGTGCCCCAGGTAGACCAGACCTCCAAGTCAACAATGAGGACCTTATGCCCAGAAATGCGAGAGATGCATCCTTCACCAGGGGACATTTCCTACCCCAAGTCCCATTTTTTTCTGGTTCTAAAGCCAGTCACCCTTTGAGCTCACCATGCGCAATTGAGAATCTGTGTATGATTCTGATGTTTTTGGAGAGAGGGTCTGGCTCTGTGGCCCAGGCTGGGGCCCAGGGACACAACCGTCATTCACTGCCAGCATTGAAATCGTGGGTTCTGGCATTCCTCCTGCCTCAGCCTCTGTAGTGGCCAGGACGATGGACACCATGTCCCCAGACTCCCTCTTTGGATGGGTGTGGAATAAGGGTCTCCCTTTAAGGCCTGGGCTGGCATTACCTCATGGGCTACAGCGAGTCTCCTGATTCAGCTTCCCAGAGCACTGGGATTCCTGGCATGGTGTGCCACGTCCAGTCCTCTGGTTCATTTTAGACAAAGGATCAAAGCCGGGCTCGGGGGCTCAACTTCTATCAATCCGGCTTCTCAGAAGACCTGTGGCATATGGCTCCCTGGAGCCCAACAGGCCAAGATTGCACTGGCTGGGAGCAAGTCACCACCCTCCAGCCTGGGCGAGGAGTGAGACTCTGACTCAAAAAATACTGAAAATAAAAGGAAAGGAAAGAAGAGCAACCATTTGTGTATGAACTTGGGATCATCCTGAACAGACAGAGATCATTTGTAAAGGAAGCTGCAGTCTTGATTGTAGAGTTTCTGAAAGAAGGTCAATCAGCAGCCAATCAGTCTGCTGTTCAGGGGACCACTAGAGCCTGGGAGTTTGAGACTAGCCTGGGTCACGTAGCGAGTCCTCGTCACTCACCGAAATTCAAACAATGAAGTTGCTCTTGGTGGCGCCCTTGGTCCTGGCTACACAGGATGTGGTGGTGTCCATCTGGGGCATTCGTTTGCATCATCCCTACCGACAGAATGTGTGAATCCAGTCGGGCACTATGGCTAATGGCAGTCAGTCCCATGTCGTGGGAGTTTGAAGCAGGAGATTGCCTGAGCCCAGGGATCGGAGACCAACCCAGACTTGTGTGGAGAGTGTAGTCAGGCCTTCTGGGGCACGTGGCCAAAGCTGCAGGACAGACATGCATGGTGGCCACCTTTAAAACCTCCTGCAACAGGCCAGAAAATGCCTTTTACTCTCACATCCTTAGGGTGACTCCTCATGCTGGATGGCAGGGGGATGGTGGTGGTGGTGCTGATTATTATTATTTGGAGTCAGAATCCCACTCCATCTGCCAGGCCAGATCACAGGGGCATGGTCATGGACACCACAGACCCCACCTGCCAGGATCAGGCTATACTCCCTCATTGGGCCCCCAAGTGACTGGAAACACAAGCCTGCACCTCCAGGCCTGGCTAATCTTTGACTTTAATTTTGATGTCCAAGACGATGTCTCTCCCCATGTCCAAGGCCGGTGTTGTACCTGCAGACCCAGGTCTTCCACTCGCCAGGTCCTCCAAAAAGCTGGGAGGCCAGGCTGAACCCCTGAGCCCGGCCTGTGGGTGTGGTGGTGGTGGAGGTTGGTATTATTATTCTGAGTCAGAGTCTCACTCTGTCACCCAGGCTGGAGCTCAGAGACCCACTCTTGGTCTCCAGGGCCTCCACCAACTGAGATCCGGTGATCCTCCCCCTGTGGTCTCCCATGGGGCCAGAATGACAGGCATGCACCACCATACTCGGCTCATTTTTTTGTCTTCTTGTAGAGACA
>NW_007253233.1:0-7843 GCF_000164805.1 Carlito syrichta
GGGAGTACCGGACTGAACTTGTGTTCCTCCACCACAACAATATTAACTCCGAACATTCCAGTAACACCAGTTCCTGTGGGAGAAGGGCCCTCTCCCAGAAGGAATAGTGGGTGTAATATTAGGCAGAAGTTCCTTGTCTTTACAAGGAATTTCCATTATTCCTGGAGTGGTGGATTCGGATTACACAGGGGAAATCCAGGTGCTTGTTGCTCCCCCTAACAAAACTGTATAGTTTAACAAAGGTCAGAAAATAGCCCAGTTGCTGCTCCTGCCTTATCATAAAACAGGTAAAATTAACTAACCTGCCTCGAGGTAACTCTGAATTTGACTCTAGCGATGTTGTTTTTTTGGCTCAGGAGGTTACTAACCCTAAACCTCTATATATACAAGGAGTTAAGATTAAAGACTTATTGGACACCGGAGCCGATGCTTCCTGTATTGCCAGGAAAATTGGCCTGCTTCTTGGTTTACTCAAAAAGCTCCTTTAGGACTCATAGGCATTGGTCGAGTACCCTCAGTAACCAATATCTCTAAAAATTTTAAATTAGACAAATGAGACTTCAAAAACTTTTTGCCCATACGTTATTCCATCTATCCCCTTTACATTATGGGGAAGAGATATTCTTGCTCAAATAAGCATGCATTTATATAGCCCTAATGATAAAGCTTCAGCACAAATACTGTAGATGGGCTATGATCCCTTTAAGGGACTTGGCATAGACGACAGGTAATGCAGGAACCTGTCCAAGTTAATGAAAAGACAAATTAAGCTGGTACTAAATCCATTGTTCCCAAGACGCTATTACCTGGAAAGCCGAAAAACCGGTTTGGTTGGAACAATAGCCCATGTCCTTAGAAAAGCTAAGGCAGTCAAAAAACTAGTTTCACAACAATTAAAGGCTGTTCATATAGAGCCTTCTAGTAGCCCCCCTGAATGGCAACCACTAGCCCTGAAAACACTCCTACGTTTTGTAATTAAGAAAAAATCTGGTATATGGAGACTTTTACAGGATTTAAGAGCTATTAACACTACTTTGGGAGCCATGGAATGTTACAGCCTGGATTGCTATACCTGTTAACTTTAATATTATAGTTATTGATTTACAGAATTGTTTCTTTACTATACCTTTAAACCCAGAGGACTGTAAACAATTTACATTCAGTTTACTTTCTGAGAATTCGAAAACTTTTGTTCCAGCTCCAGGAGGAGACAACTCTCAAGAACTGAGACCTAACATACTATGACAAATGGATGTAACTCGTTTTCCCAGCTTTGGATAATTGTCTTATTTGCATATGACAGTAGACACATTTTCTCATGTTATTTTAGCTTCAGCAAAAACTGGAAGAAACCTACAAGGACGTGGTAAAACATTTATTCTTTTGCTTTTCACAGCTAGGTTTGCAAGATCAACTGAAAACCAACAACGGTCCTGCATATACATCTAAATCTTTCCAGCAATTTTACTCCTAATTTAATATTTCAAATTCCACAGAAATTTCCTACAATTCACAAGGTCAAGCCATAGTTGAAAGAGTTCACCAAACGTTAAAAAATCAATTAAGTTATAAGAGGGTGAATTCAAGTATAGCTCTCCTCACCACATCTTGAATCACACTTTATTTGTTATTGATCATTTAAATTTGGACTCTTCAGGCTATTCAGCTATGACTAGACATTGAGATCCAGAAGAAAGTATAAAACCTCTGATAAAATGAAAGTCTTCTTACAGGAAAAGGGGAGAGCCTGCTTTATTTCGTGCTCAGTCAAACTTGTTACTAATCATAATTTTCCTTATGAAAGACATTCCAACTCCCTCCCTATTTGTTGTTATAATAATTCTGCTTTTAATAATTACCAGCCTTCTTGCTTAATGTCTACCTTTAAGCCTCTGAATACAGAAAGCCCTTATCAGGACAATATCAAGGACGGTTGGCGACTGGAGATGTTAATGCCTGGAGGAACCGCCCCGAGTCATGTGACAGGAGCTTCATCACCTCTCAGCATACGTTCTTGTGCCTTCGATGATACAGAAAAGGACTGGTCACTCATACGGCGAGATGCTGGCTTCCCGAAATGGAGAGACTGTGCTTATAACTCTAAGGTAGACTATCCTGTACCCGGTGAAAAATTATATATTAGTGACTGGGGTTTTAATGGCTATACACTTGCCACAGCTAGAAGGCACCCACATGGATGGGCTACACCCATGTTTCTAAGTTCTCTATCCTCTAATCATTCATTGCAGACTCAGCTTTATTGATTGTTTGCAGCAACAGGTCCTGTAACACTTTATTGTCCTCATTTCGGTTTGCAACCTTTTTACAATATCTAATGAGAGTCTTAATATACAGGAAAATACACAGTCCCTTGTCAAGGAAGAAAAAGAATCGGGATTATAGCAGTCCTCAATCCTAAAAATCAAAATGCCATCTGCTATGGGTTAAAAAAGAATCAGGGTTTAGAAGCTGGAACATAGGTAATAGGAGTCCTCATATGCAAACTGGATTCTGGGGAAAGGGAGTCCTCATATACCAGATATTACACAGCCCCTCGGTAAAGAAGAATAAGAATCTGTGATACACTACTCCACAATCCGAAAAATTATCAGGACGTCTTGCTGCGGTATAAACAAGAATCAAGGTTTCGAGCTCGTCTCATGTTTCAGAGATATTTAGATTGTGGGTATTATGAAGCAGCCCTTTGAGTACTCCACCAACATTCTGTTCCTCTTGACAGTTGTAATCGGTTATCTGGTAGTAAAAATCCCTTAAGTTCCCCGGGACAATTAAGGCCAGATTCCCGGAAAAAAAGTATCATATTGCCGTGTTTCGATGTAACTTTGGTCTTAAGATGAACTTGGTAATCCTAAAATTTCCGTTTGTACTTTATTTATAGAGGGGCCGAGGGTTTTGCAGTAGATAAATATTAATTACGAATTATTAAAATGTAACCAGGATCCATGGATTCCACATCCTTAGGAAACATCTGGGCATCTGTATTTTTGTACACAGAGTTTTGGAATCCACATGGACAGGGAAATTGAGGGCATCTTGATGAGAACGGAAAGGGAATACAGTTCTTGGAGTTCTCAATCGCCTAAATCTACAAAGTCTCTTGATAAGGTTTAATCAGCAATCTGGGCTTCAATGTCGCCACATTTTTAGTGTATCTTTGAAAAGGGAACAGGAATCTTGGGTTCCAATTCCTCAAGAACTTTATGGCAGTCTTTCTCTTGATATCCAAGCAACTGGAATTCTAGGTCACCAGTAAATATCTTGGCGTCTTGCTGAGAATGAAGCAGGAAATGGTATTGGGCACTCCAAGTCCGTTAGATTCCTCAGAACAAATAAGGTCAGATTCCAGGACAAAAAGAGTCTTCTTGCCATATTTGGATGTAACTCTGGTCTTAAGGTGAACCCTGTAATCCTTCCCCTTCCATGTCTTTTTATATTTTGAGAAGGTACAAGGGTTTCACACTTGCCAAATGTTTACTGCGTACTTTTAAAGGCAACCAGGAATCATGGAATCCACGAACCTAGGAAACTTCTCGGCATCAGTCTTTTGATATACTGAATTTGGAAACCAAATCGACAGGAAAAATCAGCGCATCTTACTGAGACTAAAAGGAAATCCTGTTCTAGGAGTTCCCATTTTCCGGAATCTACAGGGTCTCTTGATAAGGTTTAATCAGCAATATGGGCTTTTAGGACCCTACATTTTCAGAGCTACTTGCTCTGTGGATACACTAAATCTGTCATTACACATCCTCAGGATCTTTCTGGTCCTCTTGTCAGTTGTAATCAAGGATTTGGCCCTAGAAATCCTTTTCTTTCCTGGGACAATCTAAGACCATAATCGTATACCCCAGAATCAAAAGGAATATTGGTACAAAATTCCTCGATTCAGGTGACCTCAAAATACAGAAAATCTCGTGTGTGGGGATGTAGGAATTGGGGTTTTTGGTTTGGAATATTTCACATTTTGGGGAGGTCTTGTTAAGGGGAATCAGGAATCTTGCATTCCAGTTCCAAAGAACCTTATGAACGATTTCTCTTGATATCCACAAAACTGAAATTCTCGGTCACCCGAAACTGTCTCGGCATCCTGCAGCGTGAAACAGGAAGCTGGGTAATGAAGGTCATCATGTACAGGATACTGCACGTCATACTGCTAAGGAAGTATAAGGAATCTTCCTTATTTGAGTCCTCAATCATAAAAACTACAGGCTGTCTTCCTAAGACGTAACCACGAATTAGGTTTCTGAAGTAGGAATCTGGGTAATGGGAGTCCTCCCATAAAGTAAACTTCACTGCCTATTGCTAAGTAAGCATAAGAAATCTGTGTTACTCGAGTCCTCAATCCCAAAAATGCTTAAGGTCTTCGTGCTATGGGCTAAATACGAATCATAGTGTTTTCGAGCATGAATCTGAAAAATGGAGTCCTTATTTAGAAGCAACTACATGACCTTTTGCTTAGAAAGAATAAGGAATCTGGGTTACACGAGTCTTCAATCCTAACAATCTACAGAGCATCTTGGAACGTTCAAAAAAGAATCAGAGTTTCGAAGCTGGATGTATCTAATGAGAGTCCTAATATACAGGAAAGTACACAGCCCATGGCAAGGGTGAAAAAGAATCGGGGTTATAGCAGTCCTCAGTCCTTAAAATCAACAGTCCATCTGCTGTGGGATAAACAAGAATCAGGTTTTAAAAGCTGGAACATAGGTAATACCAGTCCTCATATGCAGAATCTATATGATCTCTAGCTAAGGAGAACTAAGAAACCTCTTTTACACAGTTCCTCAGTCACAATATCTACATGACATCTTGCTAAAGGGAAAACAAGAATCAGGGTTTCCAAACAGGATTCTGGGGAAAGGGAGTCCTCATATACAGGACATTACATGGCCCCTCGGTAAAGAAGAATAAGGAATCTGTGATACACTAGTGCACAATCTGAAATATTCTCAGGGTGTCTTGCTACCGTATAAAGAAGAATCAAGGCTTCGAACTCGTGTCATGTTTCAGAGATATTTGGCTTCTGGGTATTATGAATCAGTCATTTCAGGACTCCAGAAACATTCTTTTCCTCTTGACAGCTGTAATCGGGTATCTGGTAGTACAAATCCCTTAAGTTCCTCGGGACAACTAAGGCCAGATTCCCGGAAAAATGTATCATATTGCCGTATTTGGATGTAACTTTGATCTTCAGATGAACTTGGTAATCCTTAAATTTCCATTTGTACTTTATTAGTAGAGGGGCCAAGGGTTTTGCAGCTGCCAAATATTTAATACGAATTATTAAAATGTAACCAGGATTCATGGATTCCACGTTCCTAGGTAACATCTGGGCATCTACATTTTTATAAACAGAGTTTTGGAATCCACATGGACAGGTAAATTCAGGGCATCTTGCTGAGAACGGAAAGGGAATCCGGTTCTTGGAGTTCTCAATCGCCTAAATCTACAAAGGCTCTTGTTAAGGTTTAATCAGCAATGTGGGCTTCTATGTCACCACATTTTTAGTGTGTCTTTTGAAAATGACCAGGAATCTTGGGTTACAATTCCTCAAGAACATTATGGGAGTCTTTCTCTTGATATCCAAGCAATTGGAATTCTAGGTCACCAGGAAATATCTTGGTGTCTTGTTGAGAATGAAGCAGGAATTTCAGTAATGGGAGTCCTCATATGCAGAACACTGTACTACCTGTTGCTACGGAAGAATAAGTCATCTTTGTTACACTAGGCCTCCATCCCAAAAACCTACAACCGTCTTGCTAAGAGATAACCACCATTAAGGTTTTGGGAGTAGGAATCTAGATAATGCGAGTCCTCAGATACAGGAAACTGCACTGTCTATTGCTAAAAGAGAATAAAAAATCTGGTTTACACGTGTCCTCCATCCCAAAAACTTCAGGGTTTCTTGCTAAGGGCTTAACAGGAATTTGGGTTTTTGAAGCATAAACTAGGGAAAAGAAATGCTCCTATACAGACAAATACACTGACTTTTCCTAAGAAAGAATAAGGAATGTGGGTGACATGTTGTCTCAATCTCCAAAAAAATATACGGCGTCTTCATAAGATCTAAACAAGAATCAAGCTTTCGACGCATGTATCTGTGAACAGGGTTACTCGTATAAAGGCAACTATACGGCTGTTGCTAAAAATAAGGAATCTGGGTTATACGAGTCCTTAGTCCTGAAAATCTACAGGGTATCTTGCTGACGGCTAAAGATGAATCAGGGGTTAGAGGCATGAATGTGGGTAATAGCAATCCTCATATACAGGAAACTACAAGGCCTCTTGCTCATAAATGGAAGAAATCTGTTTTCCATGGTTCCTCTATCAAAAAATCTACATGACTTCTTACAAAGGGCTAAACAAGGATCAGGGTGTCAAAACAGGTATCAAGGGAAAGAGAGTTTTCACATACAAGACACTACATGACCTCCAACTAAGTACGAATAAAGATTCATTGATGTTCGCTCACTCAATCCAGAAAATTTCCAGGTTGTCTGCTATGGGACAAACAAGAAACAGATCTTTGAGCTCCCCAAATGTTTCAGATCCAATTTAGCATTTGGATATTATGTATCGGTCATTTCAGAACTCCAGCAACATTCTGGTCCTCTTAAAAATTGCAAATTGTTTTGGGCACTCCAAGTCCGTTAGGATCCTCAGAACAACTAAGGCCAGATTCCAGGACAAAAAGAGTCTTCTTGCCATATTTGGATGTAACTCTGGTCTTAAGGTGAACCCTGTAATCCTTCCCCTTCCATGTCTCTTTATATTTTGAGAAGGGACAAGGGTTTCGCACTTGCCAAATGTTTACTATGTACTTTTAAAGGCAACCAGGAATCATGGAATCCACGAACTTAGGAAACTTCTTGGCATCTGTCTTTTGATATAGTGAATTTGGAAACAAAATCGACAGGAAAAATCAGCGCATCTTACTGAGAGTTAAAAGGAAATCCTGTTCTAGGAGTTCCCATTTTCCGGAATCTACAGGGTGTCTTGATAAGGTTTAATCAGCAATCTGGGCTTCCAGGACCCTATATTTTCAGAGCTACTTGCTCTGTCGATACGCTAAATCTGTCATTACACATCCTCAGGATCTTTCTGGTCCTCTTGTCAGTTGTAATCAACGATTAGACCCTAGAAATCCTTTTGTTTCCTGGGACCATCTAAGACCATAATCGTATACATCAGAATCAAAAGAAATATTGGTACAAAATTCCTCGATTCAGGTGACCTCAAAATACAGAAAATCTTGTGTGTGGGCAGGTAGGAACTGGGGTTTTTGGTTTGGAATATTTCACATTTTGGGGAGGTCTTGTTAAGGGGAACCATGAATCTTGCATTCCAGATCCAAAAGAACCTAATGGACGATTTCTCTTGATATCCACAAAACTGAAATTCTCAGTCATCAGAAATTGTGTCGGCATCCTGCAGTGTGAAGCAGGAAGCTGGGTAATGAAGGTCATCATGTACAGGATACTACACGTCATACTGCTAAGGAAGTATAAGGAATCTTCCTTATATGAGTCCTCAATCATAAAATCTTCAAGCCGTCTTACTAAGATGTAACCACGAATCAGGTTTTTGAAGTAGGAATCTGGGTAATGGAAGTCCTCACATAAAGGAAACTTCACTGCCTATTGCTAAGTAAGAATAAGGAATCTGTGTTACTCGGGACCTCAATCCCAAAAATGCTTAAGGTCATCTTACTATGGGCTAAATACGAATCATGGTGTTTTCGAGCATGACTCTGAAAAATGGAGTCCTTATTTAGAAGCAACTACATGACCTTTTGCCTTGAAAGAATAAGGAATCAGGGTTG
>NW_007253234.1:0-2813 GCF_000164805.1 Carlito syrichta
GGTACTCTTGAATTTGTAAACGGGTATTGGACACTCCAATCCATTAGGTTCCTCGGAACAACTAAGGCCAGAATCCAGGACAAAAAGAATTTTCTTGCCATATTTGAATGTAACTCTCGTCTTAAGGTGAACCCTGTAATCCTTCCCCTTCCGTGGCTCTTTTTATTTTGAGATGGGAAAAGGGTTCTGCAGTTTCCAAATGTTTAGTACGTATTTTTAAGGTAAACAGGAATCATGAAATCCACGTCCCTAGGAATCTTCTGGGCATCTGTCTTTTGATATACTGAGTTTGGAATCCACATCGACAGGAAAAATCAGGGTATCTTACTGAGAACAAAAAGAAATCTGGTTCTAGGGGTTCTCATTTTGCGGAATCTACAGGGCCTCTTGATAAGGTTTAATCAGCAATCTGTGCCTCTGGGTCCCTACATTTTCAGAGCTATTTGCTCCGTGGATACGCTAAATCTGTCATTACAGATCCTCAAGAACTTTCTGGTCCTCTTGTTAGTTGTAATCAAGGATCTGGCCGTACAAATCCTTTTATTTCCTAGGAACATCTAGGATTTTAATCATATTCCCGAGTATCAAAAGGTATATTGGTACAAAATTCCTCGTTTCAGGTGACCTCAAAGTACAGAAAATTCTTGTGGGCGGGCAGTTCAGAATTGAGATGTTAGGTTTGGAAGGTTCCATATTTTGGGGAGGTCTTGTGAAGGGGAACCAGGAATCTTGGATTCCAGTTCCCAAAGAACATTATGGACGTCTTTCTCTTGATATCCAAAAAACTGGAATTCTCGGTCACCAGGAACTGTCTCGGCATCCTGTAGATTGAAGCAGGCAGCTGGGTAATGGAGGTCGTCATATACAGGAAACTACACGTCATATTGCTAAGGAAGTATAAGGAATCTTCCTCATATGAGTCCTCAATCCCAAAAACTAAAGGCCGTCTCCCTAAGAGGTAACCACGAATCAGGTCTTTGAAGTAGGAATCTGGGTAATGGGAGTCCTTACATACAGGAAGCTTCACTGCCTATTGCTAAGTAAGATCAAGGAATCTGCATTACTCATGTCCTCAATCCCAAAAAAACTTCAGGTCATGTTGCTATGGGCTAAACAATCCAAAAAATCTCCGATTGTCTTGCTGCGGTATAAACAAGAAACAAGGCTTTGAGCTCGTCTCATGTTTCGGAGATATTTCACTTGTGTGTATTATGAATCAGTCATTCACGACTCCAGCAACATTCTGGCCCTCTTGAGAGTTGTAATCAGGTAACTGCTAGTACAAGTCCCTTAGGTTCCTCGGGACAGTTATGCCCGGATTCCTGGAACAAAAGTATCATCTTGCCGTATGTGGATGTAACTTTGGTCTTAAGATGAACTTGGTAATCCTTAAATTTCCGTTTGTACTTTATTTGGAGAGGGGCCGAAGGTTTTGCAGTTGCCAAATATTTAGTACGAATTATTAAAATATAACCAGGCTTCATGGATTCCACGTCCCTAGGAAACATTTGGTCATCTGTATTTTTGTTTACAGAGTTTTGGAATCCAAATGGACAGGGAAAATCAGGGCATCTTGCTGAGAACGGAAAGGGGATCTGGTTCTTGGAGTTTTCAATCACCTAAATCTACAGTCTCTTGATAAGGTTTAATCAGCAATCTGGGTTTCTATGTCACCACATTTTTAGTGTGTCTTTTGAAAAGGGACCAGGAAACTTGGGTTCCAAATCCTCAAGGACTTTATGGGAGTCTTTCTCTTGATATCAAAGCAACTGGAATTCTACGTCACCAGGAAATATTTTTGCGTCTTGTTGAGAATGAAGCAGGAATTTTAGTAATGGAAGTCGTCATATACAGAACACTACATGACCTGTTGCTACAGAAGTATAAGGAATCTTGCTTACACGAGTCCTCCATCCCAAAAACCTATAGATCGTCTTGCTAAGTGATAACCACCATTCAGGTTGTGGGAGTAGGAGTCTGTATAATGGGAGTCCTCATATACAGGAAACTGAACTGTCTATTGCTAAAGGAGAACAAGGAATCTGGTTTATACGTGTCCTCCATCCCAAAAATAACTACAGGATGTCTTGCTAAGGGCTAAAAACAAATTTGGGTTTTTGAAGCATAAACTATGGAAATGAAATCCTCATATACAGGAAACTGCACTGACTTCTCCTAAGAAGTAATAAGGAATCTGGGTGACATGTTTTCTCAATCCCCATAAAATACACGGAGTCTTCTTAAGATTTAAGCAATAATCAAGCTTTTGACGCATGCATCTGTGAACAGTAGTACTCATATACAGGCAACTGCACGGCTGTTTCTAAATATAAGGAATCTGGGTTATACGAGTCCTCAGTCCTGAGAATCTACAAGGCATCTTGAAGACAGCTAAAGAAGAATCAGGGATTCGAGGCATGAATGCGGGTAATAGCAATCGTCATATACAGGAAACTACATAGCCTCTTGCTAAGAAAAAAGAACAAATCTGTATTACACGGTTCCTCTATCAAAAAATCTACATGGCGTCTTACTAAGGTCTAATCAAGAATTAGGGTTTCGAAACAGGAATCTAAGGAAAGAGAGTCTTCACATACAGGACATAAACGGCCTCCAGCTAAGGACGAGTAAAGAATCTTTGTTGTACTCGTCCTCAGTCCAAAAACTTCCCAGGTTGTCTGCTATGGGACAAACAGGAAAGAGGGCTTCGAGCTCCCTAAATGTTTCGGAGCAATTTATCATGCGGATATTATGAATCAGTCATTTAAGGACTCCAGCAAAATTATGGTCCTCTTAAAATTTGTAAAGGGTTG
>NW_007253234.1:3671-4517 GCF_000164805.1 Carlito syrichta
GTCTCAGTATCCTGCAGAGTGAAGCGGGAAGCTGGGTAATGGGAGCCGTCATATACCGGAAACTACACGTCATATTGCTAAGGAAGTATAAGGAATCTTGGTTACATGAGTCCTCATTCCCAAAATCTACAGGCCATCTTCCTAAGAGGTAACCACGAATTAAGTTTTTGAAGTAGGAATCTGGGTAATGAGAGACCTCACATACAGGAAACTTTTCTGCCTATTGCTAAGTAAGAAAAATGAATCTGCTTTACTTGCATCCTCAATCCCAAAAAAAGTCAGGTCTTCTTACTATGGGCTGAACATGAATCAGGGTGTTTTAAGCATGTTACTGGGGATATGCAGTCCTTATATACAGGCAACTACATGACCTTTTGCTCAAAAATAATAAGCAAAGTGGGTTACACGAATCCTCAATCCCAAAAATATTCAGGGCGTCATAGAAAGGGTTAAAAAAGAATCATTGTTTGAAGCAGGATCTATGTAATGAGAGTCCTAATATACAGGAAAATACACTGCCCCTTGCCAAGGAAGAAAAAGAATCGGGGTTATAGCAGTCCTCAGTCCTAAAAATCAGCAGGTCATCTGCTGTAGGTTCAACAATAATCAGAGTTTAGAAGCTACAACATAGGTAATAGCAGTCCTCATATACAGAATCTACACGATCTCTTTCTAAGGATAAATAAGAACCTGATTTACATGGTTCCTCTGTCACAATATCTACATGACATCTTGCTAAGGGCTAAACAAGAATCAGGGTTTCCAAAGAGGTTTCTAGGGAATGGGAGTTCTGTTATGCAGGATATACAGTGCCCCTCGCTAAGAAACAATAAAGAATCTCTGATA
>NW_007253235.1:0-4465 GCF_000164805.1 Carlito syrichta
TGTCCCCCTGCTGTTCAGGGGCTGAGGTGGAAGGACCTATGTGCCACGCAAATCAATGCACTGGAAGCCATGATCATGTCGTCACACCCCAGCCAAGCCAGTGGACTCTGGTGACAAAAAAGGTCTTACCATGTGCGTCACAACAGGTGTCGATGACTCCCATGGAAAAGGTAACTGTGGGCAAGAGACGATGGAGTGATCAGGAGAGGAAGGGGCCCACCGCCACATGAAAGTGGCAGACCCAGCAATTGGGTACCTGGACTGGCTGCATCTTTGCTGAACCACCTTGATCGCTCTGTGCCTGATGGTGGACCTAACTCGGGGCAGTCTGTTCCATGAGCTTGGCGCATCATTCCTGTGGGGCACTTTTTTGGGGTTTGGAGGTAGGCCTTCTGGGACATGTGGCTGAAGGGGTGGGATGGACGTGCCGGTTGCCACCTTTGAAACCTCCCATGAACGACAGGTGGAAAAGTTCCTCTTCCTCTCCCATCCCTGAGCGTGACTCCTCACAATGGGTGTCAGGGGTGCTGGTGGTTCCAGAGGTGGTGAATATTAATATTTGGAGTCAGAATCCTGCTCTGTCGTCCAGACCAGAGTGCAGGGGCACACTCACGGCCACCGTGGACTCCACTTGCCAGGCTCAGGTGATCCTCCCGCCTTGGCCCCCTCAGTGGCTGAAACCACAGGCCTGTACCATCACGCCTGGCTAATCTTTGAATTTATTTTTGATGGCCAAGACAAGGTCTCACCCAGTGTCCTGAGCTGGTCTCAGACATGCAGGCCGTCCACTTGCCTTGGCATCTGAAGGGCCGGGATGCCAGTCTGAGTCCCTGAGCCCTCCTGTAAATGTGGTGGTGTTGTTGGTGCTATTATTCTGAGTCAGAATCCCACTCTGTCGCCCAGGCCAGAGTGCATGGGCCCGCTCTCGGCCACCACAGCCTCCATGCACTGAACTCCAGATATCATACTGCCATGACCCCCCAAGTGGCCAGAACGACAGGTGTGCATCACAATGCCTAGCTCATTTTTTTGGCTTCATGTTGAGAAGAGGTCTCACCAAGGTTCCCAGACTGGTCTGGAACCTAGGGGCTCAGGCAATCATCTTGCCTCAGCCTCCCAGAGTGCTGGGATGACAAGCCTGAGCCCCCACATCCAGCCTCCACACCCCTCTTGGGGCCCCACCGTGGGACCTGCTCCCTTCCTGAGACCTGGGACCCCAGAAAGGGCAGCCAGAGCTGGCTGCTGAGCCCATCCCAGAGGGGTGCCTGTCACAGGGGCATGTCTTTGGCGGGACGTCCACTCCTCCACAAGCCCCAATCCACAGGGTGGACCTCCTCGCTCCTCACAGGGACCACCCTGGGACAGGACTCCATGGACCTCTACATCAAGGTAGTCAATTAGCAGATGCCTTGACAAAATTGGTCACGTGCCCTCTCCTTGTAGATTACTTAGTCAATCAAGCTCAGCAATGCCATAAAATTAATCACCAAAACGCTGCAGCTTTAAGGCACCAGTTTCACATTCCAAGAGAAATGGCTAGACAAATCATAAAAAATGTACTTTGTGTCTTTCTTCTAATAACCTCCTCCCCTCAGGAGTTTATCCCCACATACTAAAACCTAATGTTTTTTGGCAAATGGTTGTTATTTCCAAAGTTTTCAAAAATTGTTATTTCTACATTTGACAGTGGATACATTTTCCCATGTAATTTTAGCCTCCTCCAGAACCAGGAAAGCCTATAAAGATGCAGTTCAACATTTATTTTTGGTTTCCCACAGCTGGGTATTCCTAAACAATTAAAAAATGATAATGCTCCTGCTTATGCATCCAAAAGATTTGTACCCAGTCGTTTTGTACCCAGTTTGGCATCACTCATTCTACAAGAATTCTGTATAATCCTCATGGTCAAACTATAGTCGAGAGACCATCAAACATTAAAAAATCAAATAATTACATTGCAGGAAGGGGAATTCAAAGATAGTTCTCTCCATCATATCACAAATAATGTCATGTTTTTAATTAATCATCTCAATTTGGACTCTCAAGGACATTCAACTATGATAAGACATTGGACTCCTGAGAAAACGGTAAAACCAGTGTTAAAATGGAAAAATCTTCTTACAGGTCAATGAAAGGGACCCGATGTCTTTTTAACATGCGGGAGAGTATATGCTCGTGTACTTCCCCAGGACTTACCTCACCTTTTGGGTACAGGATCACCTAATTAGACATTACCAGCCTCCCAACCCCATCGATGTACAGCCAGACGAGAAATAAATCACGCCATCAGTCTGAGTCAGATGCAGATGATGAAGAGAAGGTGTTGGTGAAAAAGTTGAAGCATTTCACCATTCAGCAGCCACTTCCACCTCCACCAACTCGACCGAAGACATCTCATCATTCGTAATCTCCCATTCCTCAACCCACACATTACCATCGAGTTATTTCAACTACACAATGCAGACAGCCATCATGGGTACAAATCAAAGCACTCACCCACGAAGTGGAGGATCTGGTTTGATCTCAAAACACTTCTCTCACTCCCTCTACTGTATTTTTTTGATATGCTGGCTATCATAACATGCCAGGAAGGTTGCATTTATTCGGAAAAAAATCTTATTGGGCTCATATCCCAAACCTTCCAGTATTCCAGCCTGTTACATGGGATGCTGAGATTATTATTGTTTTTACTAATCATTCTTCTTTACTAAGAGGCTCTACTCTTTTTTCATCACAAGTGAAAACTGGTATTAATCATAATTTTTCTTTTTCAGGTTGTTCTAATTTTTCTAAAATATGTCTTAATTTACCTAAAAAATCAGAATGTTCCTTTGATATTTTGGGTTGTTTAAACTCCTGTATAAAAGCTATGGTAACTGATAGCCCCTCTTATCTTCCCAGAACGTCAAATGACGAAATAATTGGTTTCTTAAATTATTGATACCTAGAGACTCTGATCTTATTTATCAACTAGGGCTCAGGAGGATCACCTGAATCCTGCAGGTCGAGGTCCCAGGAGCCACAATCATGCCTCCCACGTGCATCAGGATGGGCATTCAAGGCTCCCCAGGGAATGTCCATGTGGGTGGGGAATGATGTATTGATTGGGAAAGGAAGAGGTCCTACCCCCACGTGAAGGTGACATATAGGGAGACCGGAACCTGAACTGGCCACGGTGTTGCCAGACTGCCTTGATCACTCTGTGACTGATGGCTGCCAAGGCCAGATAGTGCCATTCCTATCCCATTGCTGAGGGAGACTCCTCATGCTGAGTGTCAGGGGTGGTGGTGGTGGAGGTTGTGGTGATTAATATTATTTGGAAGTGGAATTCCACACTGCCACCTAGGCTGGAGCACAGGGGAATGCTCATGGCCACCTGTGGGACTCAAGCAATCCTGGAGACTCGGCTCCCCGAGTGGCTGGAACCACAGGCATGTGCTAACTCATCCAACTAATCTTTGGCTTAATTTTTGATGGCCGAGATGTGTTCTAGAACCATGTCCCAGGCTGGTGTTGAACCTGCAGGCTCAGGCCATTCATTCACCTGGGCCTCTGAAGGGCTGGGATGCCAGGATGAGCCCTGACTCCGGCCTGCTCTTGTGGTGGTGGTGGTGGTGGTTTGTATTAATATTCTGATTCTGAGTGCTGCTCTGTCACCCACATCAGAGCGCAGGGGTCAACTCTCGGCCACCAGTCTCCACAGGCTGGGCTCTGGCAATCCTCCTGCCATGGCCTCCCGAGTGCCCATAAAGATCATCATGTGCAACCACGCTCTGCTGACTTTTTGGGCTTCTTGTAGAGATGAGGTCTGGCCAAGGTGCCTGGGCTTGTCTCAAATTCGGGTGCTCAGGACATCCTCTCGCCTCAAGCTCTCATAGCACTTGGATGACAGGCCTTAGCCTCCACCCCCATCCTCCACATCCCTCATAGGGCCCCACAGCAATGACCACTCCATTCTGACAACAGGGGATCCCGGAGAGTGCAGCCCTATCCATGGGGAGAACCTGGTATGGGGGTGTGTCTCTGCCAGGGCACCCACCCTTTCACATACCTTGATCCCTGAATTGGACCAATAGACTCCTACCAGGGCCTGCCTTGGGGAAAGGGAGGGCATGACTCTCTAACCTTCAGGGGGATGGGGATGGCCGGGTGACAAACCTGTCTCCTCAGCTCTAGGGAAGTCTGAGACAGGAAGATGGATGGAACCCAGGAGCTCGAGACCAGGCTGGACATTCTATCAGGTCCTCACCTCGACCTCACGCAAAAACCAGAAAGCATGGGTGAGGTCATGCCTCAGCGTGAGGATCGCCTCTGGCCCAGATTTCAAGACCAGGCAAGAAGACCAGGATGTCACCAAATGGAAAGCATGTGATCGCAGGGGTTTGGGAGGCCAAGGTGGAGGGAATGGACAAAGTCGCGCAGCCTGTTCAACTAGTGAGGAAAGTCGGGCAGCCTGTTCAACTAG
>NW_007253235.1:4720-6219 GCF_000164805.1 Carlito syrichta
CGAAGGCCAACCCTCTGGCTCAGCAATGAGGATTTTCTCCCAAGAAAGTCCAGGGACACATCCCTCATCTGGGGATATTTCTTCCCCAGCAATTCTATTTTCCTGGCTCTGAAGCCAGTCGCCCTGTGAACACACCATGTGCAGATGAGAAACTGTGTATGATTCTGATGTTTTTGGAGACAGGGTCTGGTTATGTGACCCAGGCTTGGGCCCAGGGACACAACCGTCATTCATTGACAGCCTCGAATTCGTGAGCTCTGGTGATCTCCTGCCTCAGCCTCCGGTGTGACCAGGACGATGTGCACATCGAACCCAGACACCCTGTTTGGATGGGTGCAGAGAGGGGGTCTCCCTGCATGGTCTGAGAGGGTCTTGTGCTCCTGGGATCAAGCCATCCTCCCACCTCGGGCTCACAGAGTGCTAGGATTCGAGCATGGACTGCCATGCCAGGAATTCTGGTACATTTTCGATGAAGCACCGAGGCTGGGCTTGGGAGCTCAGCCTCGTCATACCACCACTTTGATAGGCAGAGGCCAGTGGCCGCCCCAATCCCACAGATGGAGACCTGCTTGGGCACCTGTGTGAAACCTCATCTCTACCCTCCATCCCAAATGAGCCAGTTGTGGGACATGCCTGTCATCCTGACTCCTGGGAAGTCCAGGGAAAGGCTTGCCAGAACCTGGCAGGCCAAGGCT
This sequence comes from Carlito syrichta, assembly GCF_000164805.1. Taxonomy (NCBI): domain Eukaryota; kingdom Metazoa; phylum Chordata; class Mammalia; order Primates; family Tarsiidae; genus Carlito; species Carlito syrichta. Next base: position 5,416 of record NW_007253235.1, read on the forward strand.
GCATTGGCCAGGAGCAAGCCACCACTCTCCAGCCTGGGTGACAGAATGAGACTCCAACTCATAGAAAAAAAGGAAAAGATGAAAAAAGAAGAGCATCCATGTGTGTATGGAGTTGGGATTACCGTGAAAAGACAGAGGTCATTTGGGAAGGAGGCACCAGCTTATGGCCTAGAGTTCCCAAAAGATGGTGGATCAGCAGAAAATCGGGCTGTGGCTTTGGGAGGCTGAGGTGAGGGACCGTTGGAGACCAGGATTTTGGACCAGCCTGGGACACGTAGTGAGACCCCATAGCTCCCCAGAAAGCAAACAATTGAGACACGTGTGCTGGCTCTGTGGTCCCAGACACACAAGATGTGGTGTCCTCCATCCCAGTGTGTTGTTTTGTGTCCCCCCCCGCTGACAAAACATGTGAGTCCAGGCCGTCAGCTCTGCACCCTGGGAGGCCGAGGTGGGAGGCTGCGTGAGCCCAGGTGTCAGAGACCAACATGGGCGATGTGGCCAGACCTCGTCTCGGTGAGAGGTCCCCAAAATTGAGTCAGGCATTATTGAGTCAGGCGTGGTGGCCCACAGATCCCAGCTGCTTGAGGGCCAAGGTGTTAGGACTGCCTGAGTCCCACAGGTTGAGGCACTCAGAGTCACAATCATGCCACCATGCCAAAGCCTGGTGTGGTGGAGACCCCAACGACAAAATAGATGCCTCCCACGAGCATCACAACAGGTGTCTATGGCTCCCCAGGGAAAGATCCTCATGGGTGGGCAACGATAGAGTGTTTGGGTTAATGAGGGGCTTTCCCTCTGCCAGAA
>NW_007253236.1:0-1139 GCF_000164805.1 Carlito syrichta
CATCTCCAGGAGGTCACTCCTGGCTCTTAATGGTCCCGGCACAGTTGACTACAGTGGAATGATTGTTCCTTAAAATTTAATTGATTAGCTAATATTTATAAATATGTTTTTCGTGCTGGTTTAATAGATTCTTTTAAATCTGGGAATGCTTTCTGTGACTATATGTCCGTAGGAACCTCTTTCAACACCTTTCTTTTTGATAAAAATATGATATGTAAACGATGTTGTGGTTTTTCCATGAGTGGTTTTTGGTTGAACAATTACATGATAGCAAATTAGCTGTAATTCTGCAGTATTTAAAGTAGGCCAGTGTGACTTAAAAGTCATTTTAGGACATTTGTGGCTTTAGGTGCAATCTTCTCCCCTCAGGCTCTGTCTCCACTTTTCTGTCTGCTTTGTCATTCCCATGGAGTTTGTGGAGTTTCGTGCTGCTTGTTTTAACTAATTCATGAATGCAGTAAGTGCTTACAGCCCATGGGAACTGTCCACACGGAGAGGGGTTAGAACCTGGTCTTAGCTGCTCTGTGTTCTGCGTGCGGGATGCACTGTGGTCAGGGCATCCGTCTGCACTAGAAAGAGGGGCGGCTGCGCTCCAGCCTGCCTGGGGTAACCCCTCAGGCCCTCGTGGCAGCCTCCTCTGCCCTGCACTCTGCTTTCTCAGGGCAGAAGGAGTCTGTCTGAGACTCTCTCCTGGTTTGCAGGCAGGTTTATGCCAGCTCCTTGTGGATGCCCATGCTGTCATTATGCAGAGGCCAAGGGGATGGGGTGGCTTCCCCCAAGGCTGGGTGAGTGAGGCAGCAGAGGCACTGCTGGTCGCTGTTTTCCCATTAATTCAACTGGGGAAGAAGTCTCTAGTCTGTGCCCAGGTGTTCTCCAGGGAAGGCCATGGTCAATTCTGTGAGGGCTGATTTATGTGGGACTTTTAGTTACTGGAACCACAACAAGGATTTGGCATCCCTGTGACTTTAAACCTGCCTCTTCTCTCCTAGTCTCTTTGTACACGTTTGACAAAGCCAAGCAGTGTGTGGGCACCATGACCATTCAGATCAACTTCCTGCAGAAGAAAAGCATTGACTCCAACCCCTATGACACGGACAAGATGGCAACCGAGTTCATCCAACAGTTCAACAACCAGGCCT
>NW_007253236.1:2360-8487 GCF_000164805.1 Carlito syrichta
TCATGTAGTACGGTGGAGGTTTGTAGACATGGCGTGTGCAGGCGCAGACGGGGGCTGCCAGGGCTGATGCAGGCACTGGCTTCTGCCAAGCTGGGCGCAGTGGAGACGTACGCAGGGGCTACCACCTCTCTTCTCACTCACACTTCCGTGTTTTAAAAGGTAGAAGTTTTTAAAATTAAAAATATTTTATATTGGCCGGACGCAGTGGCTCGCACCTATAATCCCAGCACTTTGGGAGACCAAAGCAGGAATTGCTTGAGCCTAGGCATTTGAGACTAGCCTGGGCAACATGGCAAATCCTCATATCTATGAAAAGTAATAATTATTACTCTCATAAAAATGTTATTTATGTTAATATGACAGATTATTGTTTTTATTTTTATTTATTTATTTATTTATTTTTTGAGTTGGAGTCTCACTCTGTCGCCCAGACTGGAGTGTAGTGGCTGCTTCTGGCCACCCCAGCCTCGACCTGCTAGGCTCCGGCGATCCTTCCGCCTCAGCCTTCCAAGTAGCCGGGACTATAGGCGCGCGCTACCATGCCCAGCTGATTTTTTTAAAATTTATTTTAGAGATGAGGTCTCGCTGCCCAGGTGGGTCTTGAACCTGTGGGCTCAGGCAATCCACTCACCTCAGCCTCCCAAAGGCGTGGGATTACAGGCTGAGCCACCGAGCCCGGCTGACAGATTATTGTTTTTAAATTAATACATCTAAAAGGTTTTCTTGTTTAATTTCCAATATGTGAATCTCAGTAGACAGAATCCATATAAATAGAAGCTCTGGGGTTCTCAAGGTTTTCTAGGACTGTGAAGGGTTCCTGAACCAAACCGTCGGAGCATCCCTCTCTGTGACATTCTGGCCGTCAGTGACTTAACCTGGGTTGCTCATGAAGTTCTGACAGGGGATGGTGGGTAAGATGAGGACAGGGAGCAGGGCCTGGAGCAAAGAGCTGGTGGAGGGGATGGGAGGGGAAGAGGGAGGGAGGGCGGGGAGAGCAGGAACCAGAGGAAGAGTGGGGAGAGGGAGAAGATGGAGGGACGAAGGAGAGAGGGAGAAGGGGGAGAGGGAGGGGGAAAGAGAGAGGGGGAGAGTGTGGGGGGGTGTGAATGAGGGTAGGCATGTGTGTTTGCGTGTGAGTGTGTGAGTGTGATTGTGTGAATGCGTGTATGTGTGTGTGTGAGTGTGTGAGAGAGGTATGTGTGTTTATGTGTGAGGTGCATGTGAGTGTATGTGAGTGTCCATGTGTGTGAGCGTGTGAGGTGTGTTGGAGTGAGAGGTGTGTGTGTGTTTTTATGAGTGTATGTGAATGTGTGTGGTGTGTATCTGAGAGTGTGAGAGTGTGTGTGTGTTGTGTGTGTGTTTGAGTGTGTGTGTGTGTGTTTATTCTCTCACTGAAATGACATGAATCTGGAAGAATAAGACTAAGGATCTGGATAATCCATACTTTGTAATTTCATACTTTCGCAAGTGAAGTCTGAATCACTGATGGACAGGAAAAGAACATGGAGCTTTTTTTTAATGAGTGCTAGAAATGCAAGGAACTTCTGAGATTATCTTGCCTGCCCTGGTTCCTGGGAGGATCTTGGGTCTGGGGAAGGCCGAATGTACCAGTGGCCACACAGCAGGAGCGCCACACAGCGGGAGTGTGACTGAGACAGGATTACTGAACCCCATGTCTAGAGGCACCTGGACGGTCCAGGCCTGCTGCAGGCCCTGCAGATCTGCTGTGAGCACAGCAGGTGTGATCTCCCTGGTGTACAGAGGGAGAGAGGCCGTGTGTTGTCGGGTGCTGCCCTGACCAGGGCGCCACTCTGGGGCTACTACTGGGTGTTCTGTGGTGGCGGCAAGAGGGATCCCACAACAACAGGGGCCGTGCACTGGCTGCCCGCCTACTGCCTTCTGGGCTGGGCTGGATTCCTTCTTTTTGCTAATAATTGTGCTCGGATTGCTAAACTTCATTGTTTTTACCTTTACCGTCTTAACAGAACAGAACCATCTTAACAGAACATTCGTCTCGTAGAAGAATATTTACGAGAAAATGCATTGACCTTTGTAAAATAATTTAAGACCCAGTAACACGGAGATGTCACTAGGTCCATGAAGGCAATCCTCTGTAGCAAAGAGAAGAGGCGGCATGTCCCCATCGCTGTCGGGGGTGCTGGTCTTGCTGGTGGTGATAGCAGCAGGCTGTGGCATGGCTTGCTGCCTGGCACACAGAAGAGGGCCGAGCTGCAGCAGCATTGCTTGGTGTCCGTGAATAAGGGCCAAGCACTTAGAGGCCATCTCCGCAAGCACGGCAGCGTCTTATGCTTGGTCATGAAGTGCACAAGGGCCCCAGTCAGGCTGTATCCTCAGCTCCATCACTGCGTGACTCTGGGTCCAGTACGGACCCTCTTGGCCCTCAGCCTCCTCACCTAAAGTAGGGTGGTCACCTCTGTTTCCAGGAGTGTCTGAGTGTTCCCCCAGGACCACAGTAGCGTGGGCACCAAGAGGCTGTGACTGTCAGCTCCCTTCTCACGGGCCATGGGGCTCACTGGCCCACAGAGTGGCTTGCAGAGGGCCTGATGGGAGAGCCCAGTGTCTGCATTTGAGAGACACAGGGGCCGATGGAGAATCGGGCCTTGCTGTCTATGAGTGGCTTTTCTCACCTGTCTCTCTGCAGTTTGTGTTCAACTTTAATGAAAAGCTCTTCGGCCTGCTGTTGAAGGACATCGAGGCCATGGACCCCAGCATCCTGAAGGGCAAGCCCGCCATGGGCAAGAGGCAGTAGGTGGGCCTGACTTCTGGTGTCTTTATTTATTATCATCACTGCCTTCACAGTGGGAACACTCATGGAATTTCCTTAGGCATTCTCTTGCTTAGAGGATTTTTTTTCAATATGGAGAAAAAAATTGGTTTCATAGCTAGTGTTGTTATTAAAAAATATACTTATTTGCAAACCTAATGGTAATTTGGAATTTGTGCATCTGTGTACGTGTGGTTTTGGTTGAATGTGGATATTTATTGTAAGTAAGAAGGAGGGCATGATTGCTATACAGATTGAAGTAGGACTGGTGGTAGGAAACAGTCAAGTTGCATTTAAAACAGCAGAAAACTCATCGCTCAATCTTATTGGTAAGATTTACATCTTTCAGAACATTCGAAATGAAGTGGAACTGTCTCTGTTCTCATTGTGTGTGACTTGACTGCAGTGACTTCCAAGTGGGGAAAGAGATAGGAGACGCCTCTCCTGAGGGTGTAGCACAGAATTGTAGAGCGTTTTCGTTTGTCAGATTTGCAGATGAGAAGGGTCCAATCTTCATCTGGATTGACACTGTGCAACAGAAATAGAATGTGACCCCCACAGGTTGTTTTAATTTCTTAGGAGCCACGCTAAACACGAATTTTTGAAAATTGACTTTTTGACTAATTTTGATTTAATCTTGTGGAAGATACGTAGAAATAGCTCAAAGAATTCCTGTATGTCCCTCACCAGCTTCCCCTGATATTAACGTCTTCTATGACCGCAGTGTATTATCCGGCCTCTGAAAGTACCAAGGTTTCGTTGCTCGTAACTGACCTACAGGCTTTGTGTCTCCCGCTGATTTCATCATGCCTTTCTCTGTCCCAGGGTCTGCTTGGAGAGCCTGCGTTTGGTTTTCTGACGTTTTAGTCTTCCTCAGTCTCTGACAGTTCCTCGGACTTTTGTTGTCTTTCATGACCTGGAGAACTGGCCAGGTGTTTTGTAGAATTCCCTCACCTGGCTCTGGCAAATGAGATGCCTCTCTTAGTCACTAAGTGATGAGTATACAGGTGAAAGCTTTCCAGCAGATTCATGGTTCAGCCCTGGTCTTGAACTTTTATTGTCTAATAACAATGCAGCTTGATCTCTGAGAACTGTGATCACTCACCAGGATAACAGTGCCACTAACTGAATAGTAATCTTAACTATATTTATGTCTACCTCCATAGAAGGTAGAGGGTGTTCATTGGTTGCACACCATCATGGCCAAGGTTACTTAACATTCTTTGAATATGTAGCCTTTTTTCTTGGTTCTTAAATGACCACTCCCGTTGTTTTTTCTTATTTATTAAAAAATATTTATTTATTAATATTTATTCATAGCAAATTATTTCATAAAACATTAATATGGATAGGTACTCCAGAACAGCTCATACATTCTAAAATCTGATTGTTTTCTTTCTTTCTTTCTTTCTTTCTTTTTGAGAAAGCAGGATTATTAAGAGGTCAGAAAAGCTCCCACAGTGGGAGAGGGGGTTGCCCAATATGATTGTTTCCATACAGTGTTATAACGTTCTTTTTTTATTTAACATGTTTCTTTATTTAAAAAATGTGGGATACAAATGAGGGCTAGGTACATATGTGGTCATCATACAGGTAAAGTGTGGGTACTCTTACTGATGTTATGTGCCCTCCCTCCCCTGGCAGTGTCCCACTACTACCAATCCCTTTCTTATTGTATTATGATAAATGTTCAAGGTCCACTTATGAGTAAGAACATGTTGCACTCAGATCTATGGTTCTTTGATAAATCACTGAGTATGATAGACTCTAATTCCATCCAGGTTGCTGCAGAGTTCATAATTTTGTTTTTCTTTATGACTGCATAATATTCCATCATGTAAATGTACCTCATTTTCTTTATCCATTTTCGATGGGCAGCACAGTTGGTTCTATGTTTTTGTTATTGGGAATAATGCTGCAATAAATATGCATGTGCAGGTATCTTTATTATAGAGTGATTTGAGTTCCACCAGGCATATTCCCAGAAGGGGTATTGCTGGGTCGTACAGAAGGTCGATTTTCAGTTTTTAGAAATAGCCACACTGTTTTCCACAGAGGTTATACTAGTTTACACTCCCACCAACAATGTAAAAGTGTTTCCTTTACCCCACATCCTCTTCAGCATCTGTTGTTATTTGAGTTATTGATGATGGCCATCCTGACTGGAGTTAAGTGGTATCTCAGTGTAGTTTTAATTTTCATTTCTTTGATGATTAGTGAGGCTGAGAATTTTTTCATGTATCTGTTGGCTACTCGTATGTCTTCTGAGAAGTGTCTATTCATATCTTTCGCCCATTTTTTAATAGGGTTGTTAGCTTTTTTCCTTTCAGCACATTTGAGTTCCACGTAGATCCTAGATGTTAGGCTTTTGTCAGATATACAGTTGACAAATATTTGTTCCCATTCTGTGGGTTGTCTCCCCACTCCCTTGAAGGTTTCTTTTGCTTTGCAGAAGCTTTTCAGTTTGATGAAGTCCCACTTGTCTATCTTCTTTTATGACATTTGCTATTGAAGAGTTGATCAGGACTTAGTTGCCTATTCCAATTTCCTTAAGGATGTTTCCTACATTTTCACTCGGATTTTTAAAGTTTGAGGTTTTATATTTAGGTCTTTGATCCATTTAGAGTTGATTTTTGTGTATGGTGATAGGTAGGGGTCCTGTTTCAGTCTTCTGCATGTGGTCAGCTAATTTTCCCAGCACTATTTACTGATTAGGTTCTCCTCTCCCCACTCACTGGTTGTTGGTGGAAGCTTTGTTGAAGATGAGTTGGTTGAGGAATTGAGGTTTTTCTTCTGGAATCTCTATCCTGTTCCATTGGTCTATATGCCTGTTCTTGTACCAATACCAAGCTGTTTTGATTATTGTAATTTTATAGTAGAGTTTGAAGTCTGGAAGTGTGATACCTCCCACTTTGTTTCTTTTGCTAAGGATTCTTTTGGCTATGTATGGTCTTTTATGTTTTCATATGAATTTCTGTATTGTCATTTCCAGGTGTGAGAAGAATGGTGTTGGTAACTTAACGGGTATTGCACTGAGGCTGTTGATTGCCTTTGTGAGGATGGCCAACTTAACAGTGTTAATTCTCCCAATCCATGAGCATGGAATATTTTTCCATTTGTTTGTGTCTTCTTGGATTTCTTTGAGCAGTGTTTTGTAGTTTTCATGTAAAGGTCTTTCACTTCTTTGTTTAGGAAGATGGCCAAGATATTTCATTTTTTGTGTGGCTGTTGTGAATGGGATTGTGCTTTTTATTTGGGTTTCTGTCTGTTTCTTGTTGGTCTATAGAAATGCATAGAAATGCGACTGTCTTTTGCATATTTATTTTATACCCTGAGACTTTG
>NW_007253237.1:0-4273 GCF_000164805.1 Carlito syrichta
TTTTTGTACTCAGTGTTTGGAATCACATCAACAGGGAAAGTCAGGGCATCTTGCTGAGAACGAAAAGGAAATCCAATACTTGGAGTTCTCATTAACTGGGCTCTACAGGGCCTCTTGCTAAGGTTTAATCACCAATATGGGATTCAGGAAACCTACATTTTTCAGAGCTACTTGCTCCGTGGATACGCTAAATCAGCCATTACAGATCCACAGGAACTTTCTGGTCCTCTTGTTAGTTGTAATCAAGGATCTGGCCCTACAAATCCTTTGGTGTCCTAGGAGCATGTACGATGATAATCACGTTCCCCAGAAACAAAAGACATATTGGTACAAAATCTCTCAATTCAGGTGACCTCAAATTACAGAAAATTCTTGTGGGCGGGCAGGTCGGATTTGGGATGTTGCGTTTAGAAGATTCCACATATTGGGGAGTTCATGTGAAAGGGAATCAGGAATCTTGGATTCCAGTTCTCGAAGTACATTATGGGAGTCTTTCTCTTGATATCCAAACAATGGGAATTCTCGGTCACCAGGAGCTGTCTCAGCATCCTGCAGAGGGAAACGGGAAGCTGGGTAATGGGAGTCATCCTATACAGGAAACTACACGTCATATTGCTAAGGAAGTATAAGGAATCTTGGTTTCCTGAGATCTTAATCCCAAAAACTACACCCCGTCTTCATCAGAGGTAACCAAGAATCAGTTTTTGCAGTAGGTATCTGGGTAATGGGAGTCCTCACATACAGAAATCTTCACTGCCTATTGCTAAGTAAGAGTAAGGAATCTGTGTTACTCGTGTCCTCAATCCCAAAAAATCTTCAGGTCGTCTTGCTATGGGCTGAACACGAATCAGGGTGTTTCAAGCATGAATCTGGGGAAATGGAGTACTTATATATAGGCAACTACTTCACCTTTTGCTAAGAAAGAATGAGGAATCTGGGTTACATGAGTCCTCGATCAAAAATATCTACAGGGAATCTTGGAAAGGGCTAAAAAAAGAATCATAGTTTCGAAGCAGGATCTATGCAATGAGAGTCCTAATATACAGGAAAATACACGGCCCCTTGCCAAGGAAGAAAATGCATCGGCGTTATAGCAGTTTTCAGTCTTAAAAATCAACAAGCAATCTGCTGTGGGCTAAACAAGAATCAGGGTTTAGAAAGTGCAACATAGGTAATAACAGACCTCATATACAGAATCTGCACGATCTCTTGCGAAAGGGAAATAAGAATCCTGTTTTACACGGTTCCTCCATCAAAATGTCTACATAACATCTTGTTAAGGGCTAAATTAGAATCAGCATTTCCAAACAGATTTCTGGGGAAATGGAGTCTTCATATACTTGAAACTACATGGCCCCTCACTAAGGAAAAATCAGGAATCTATGATACACTAGTCTCCAGTACGAAAAATTCTTAGTGTGTCTTGCTACGGGATAAACAAGAACCAGGGCTTCGAGCTCGTCTCATGTTTCGGAGATATTTGGCTTGTGAGTATTATGAATCAGTCATTTAAGTACTCCATCAACATTGTGGTTTTCTTGAGAATCACAAACGGGTATCTGGTAGTACAAGTCCATTAGCTTCCTCGGGACAACTCAGGCCAGATTCCTGGAACAAAAGTATCTTCTTGCCCTATTTGGTTTAACTCTGGTCCTAAGATGAACTTGGTAATCATTAAATTTCTATTTGTACTTTTATTTGGATAGAGGCCGATGGTTTTGCGGTTGCCAAATATTTAGTATGAATTATTAAAATGTAACCAGGAATCATGGATTCCACGTCTCTAGGAAACATCTGGGAATCTGCACTTTTGTATACAGAGTTTTGGAATCCACATACACAGGGAACATCAGGGCATCTTGCTGAGAACGGAAAGGGAATCCGGTTCTTGGAGTTCTCAATCGCCTAAATCTAGAAGTTCTCTTGATAAGGTTTAATCAGCAATCTGGGCTTGTATGTCGCCACATTTTTAGTGTGTCTTCTGAAAAGGGAACCAGGAATCTTGGGTTTCAATTCCACAGGAACTTTATGGGTGTCTTTCTCTTGATATTCAAACAACTGGAAATCTGGGTCAACAGGTAATGCCTCGGCGTGTGTCTGAGAATGAAACAGGAATTTCATTAATGGGGGTCCTCATATAAAGAACACTATACGACATGTTGCTCTAGAAGTATAAGGAATCTTAGTCACACAGGTCCTCCATCCCAAAAACCAACAGAGCGTCTTGCTAATAAATAACTTCCAATCAGGTTTTGGGAGTAGGAATGTGCATAATGGGTGTCCCCAAACACAGAAAATTGCAGTGTGTATTGGAAAGGAAGAATAAGGAATCTGGTTTACACGTGTCCGCAATCCCAAAAAAAATTCAGTGTGACTTTCTAAGGGCTAAACTCGAATTTGGGTTTTTGAATCATAATCTAGGGAAATGAAATCCTCAAATACAGGAAAGTGCACAGACTTTTCTTAAAAAGAATAAAAAATTTGGGTGACATGTGTTCTCAATCCCCAAAAACTACACGGCGTCTTCCTAAGGTCCTAACAAGCATCAGGTTTTTGACGCATGTATCTGGGAAAGGGAGAACTCATATACAGGCAACTGCACGACTGTTGCTAAAAATAAGGAATCTGGGTTACACGATTCCTCAGTCCTGAAACTCTACAGTGCATCTTGCTGACGGCTAAAGAAGAATCATGTATTCGAAGCATGAATGTGTGTAAGAGCAGTCCTCATATACAGGAAACTACATGGCCTCTTGCTAAGAAAAAAGAAGAAATCTGTTTTCCACGGTTCCTCTATCAAAAAATCTACATGGCGTCTTACTAAGGGCTAAACAAGAATCAGGGTTTCGAAACAGGTATCTAGGGAAAGAGAATCCTCATACACAGGACACTACACGGCCTCTAACTAAAACAGAATGGAGTCTTTGTTGTACGAGTCTTCTATCAATAAAATTCCCAGGGTGTCTGCTATGGGACAAACAAGAAACAGGACTGGAGCTCCCCAAATATTTTGGAGCAATTTAGCATGCGGATATTACGAATCGGTCATTTCAGTACTCCAGCAACATTCTGGTCCTCTTGAAAGTTTTATACGGGTATTGGGCACTTGAAGTCCGTTAGGTTCCTCGGAAAAACTAAGGCCAGATTCTAGCAAAAAAGAATCTTCTTTCCATTTTTGGATTTGACTCTGGTCTTAAGGTGAACCCTGTAATCCTTCCCCTTCCGTTACTCTTTTTAGTTTGAGAGGGTGAAAAAGTTTGGCAGTTGCCAAATATTTAGTGCGTATTTTTAAAGGGAACCAAGAATCATGAAATCCACGTCACTAGGAAACTTCTGGACATCTGTCTTTTTGTACACAGAGTTTGGAATCCACATCAACAAGGAAAACCAGGGCATCATGCTGAGAACGAAAAGGAAATCCAGTTCTAGGAGTTCTCCTGAACTAGAGTCTACAGGGCCTCTTGATAAGGTTTAAACAGCAATCAAGGTGTCAGGGTCCCTATATTTTTCAGAGTTACTTGCTCCGTGGATACGCTAAGTCTGTCATTGCTGAAACACAGGAACTTTCTGGTCCTCTTGATAGTTGTAAATCAAGCATCTGGCCCTACAAATCCTTTGGTGTCCTAGGAATATCTACGACCATAATCATGTTCCCCATAATCAAAAGGCATATTGGTACAAAATCTGTCGATTCAGGTGACCTTAAACTACAGAAAATTCTTGTGGGTGGGCAGTTCGGAATTGGTATGTTGGGTTGTGAAGATTCCACATTTTGTGGTGGTCATGTGAAGGGGAAGCAGGAATCTTGGATTCCAGGTCCTAAAGAACATTATGGGAGTCTTTCTCTTGGTATCTGAACAATGGAGTTCTCGGTCACCAGGAACTGTCTCGGCATCCTGCAGAGTGAAGCAGGTAGCTGGGTAATGGGAGTCGTCATATACAGGAAACTACACGTCATATTGCTAAGGAAGTATAAGGAATCTTGGTTAAATGAGTCCTCAATCCCAAAAACTACATGCCGTCTTCCTCAGAGGTAACCACGAATCAGGTTTTTCAAGTAGGAATCTGGGTAATGGGAGTCCTCACATACAGGAAACTTCACTGCCTATTGTCAAGTAAGAATAAGGAATCTGTGTTAATCGTGACCTCAATCCAAAACAAACTTTAGGCCGTCTTGCTATGGGCTAAACACGAATCAGGGTGTTGTAAGCATGAATTTGGGGAAATGGAGTCCTTATGTATAGGCAACTACTTGACCTTTTGCTAAGAAAGC
>NW_007253237.1:4833-5900 GCF_000164805.1 Carlito syrichta
GGCATCTTGCTGATGGCTTAGGAAGAATCAGGGATTGGAGGCAGGATTTTGGGTAATAGCAGTCCTCATATACAGGAAACTCTATGGCCACTTACTAAGAAAAAAGAAGAAATCGGTATACACAATACGTCTATCAAAAAACCTACATGGCGTCTTACTAAGGGCTAAACAAAAATCAGGGTTTCAAACAGGAATGTAGGGAAAGAGAGTCCTCACATAAAGTACACTGCATGGCCTCTAACTAAGGTAGAGTAAAGAATCTTTTTTGTATGAGTCCTCAATCCAAAAAATTCCCAGGATTTGGGCTATGGAACAAACAAGAAACACGGTATTGAGCTCCCAAAATGGATCGGAGCAATTTAGCATTCGGATATTACGAATCGATCATTTCAGGACTCCATTAACATTCTGGTCCTCTTGAAAATTGTAAACGGATATTGGGCACTCCAAGCCAATTAGGTTCCTCTGAACAACTAAGGCCAGATTCCAGAACAAAACGAATCTTCTTGCCATATTTGAATGTAACTCTGATCTTAAGTTCAACCCTGTAAACCTTCCTTTTCCATTTCCCTTTTAATTTTTAGAGTGGTCAAGGGTTTTGCAGTTGACAAATGATTAGTATGTATTTTTAAATGTAACCAGGAATCATGGATTCCACGTTCCTAGGAAACTTCTGGGCATCTGCCTTTTTGTATACAATGTTTGGAATCCACATCAACAGGGAAATTAGGGCATCTTTTTGAGAATGAAAAGGAAATCCTGTCTAAGAATTTTCATTAAACGGAATCGACAGGGCCTCTTGATAAGGTTTAATCATCAATCTGGGCTTTTGGGTCACTACATTTTTCAGAGATACGTGCTCTGTGGATTTTCTAAATATGTCATTAAAGATCCACAGGAACTTTCTGGTGCTCTTGTTAGTTTTCATCAAGGATCGGGCCCTACAAATACTTTTGTGTCCTAGGAATATCTACGACCATAATCATGTTACCCAGAACAAAAAGGCATATTGGTACAAAATCCCTCGATTCACGTGACCTCAAACTAGAGAAAATTCTTGTGGGCAG
>NW_007253238.1:0-21911 GCF_000164805.1 Carlito syrichta
CTACTACTGGCCCCTGTAATTACTCACTTTGGGACTGGGCACACCCCTCACCATTTCAGCTGCTGTTCTCAAACTGGCTCACTTTACTTTCCAGTGAACACTCGCTGTCATGTTAAAGATTCCCTGTTGGCCACTCCCTCTTGTGCTGATAGACATACCTGGCAGGTCTGGAGCCTGTTAGTTTACCCCACCCTCTGTGTTGGTGTCCAGAGGAAGAATTTTGTCCTCTAGTTTGGGGGTAAATGCTATGCAGGTTTTAGTTTTGTTTGATCTATTTCCATGAAAGGATTTCAAGAGATTCAGAAACTTCACTGCTGTGCCTCTATCTTTCTCCAGCCCACCTCAATCTTTGATGTAATTATTTGAAGTGGAGAGGCCCTGCTGCTTTCAGTTTCCTGAAGCAGAGCTCCATTTGTCCCAAACTGGTTAAGACTCTTAGTCACACATGTCTCTTGGAGTCCCACTGTCTACCATGGGACAATGTCTGTTTTTCCTCCATCCATGTCTTGAGTGAAAGTTCAAATAACCTAGAAGGCTTGTGCATTGGGAGACATTTGGCCACTATCAGAAGTTGAAGAACTCTGCTGGGCAGATGGAAAATTCAGAGGCAGGCCCTGGTCAGGAAGGTATATCTTTTCCGTCCCTCTTTTCCTGCTCTTGGTATATGCTTTTCTAAACATCATCAAAACAATCTCCAATCTGACCTCTTTCCCCTCTAACATACAAAAAAACTGGTCCCTGCAGTTTTCTTCATCTCAGTTCATGGCAATGCCATACTCCCCGTAGCTCAGGACAGAAAACTTTGAAGTCATTTGACTCTAGTCTCTTCCACTCAACTGCTTGTCCAAAACATCAGCAAATTCCATTGGCCCTACCTTCAAATTGCTTCTAGAACTTGTCTACTTCTAACCATATTCCCCCATTTTCATGTTAGTTCAAGCCCTCATCATTTCCTGCCTGGATTATTGAAATGTCCTTTTAGCAACACAGAGATTTCCAAACTTGCTAGACTCATTAAGCCCTCCTCATCTCCCAGGAGGCCAAAACAAATACTTAATAGTCCCATTCATTAAATAGCTAGGGGCCAGCAATTTAACACGTATTTATGTTTGCAGTAGACTAAATAATGCTCACTGAAAGAGAAGAGATCCTAGCCTCTGGAACTAGTAAATGTTACCATATTTAGAAAACGTGTCTTTGGATGTGATTAAAGATCTTGAGATGAGAAGATTATTTTTACTATTAGGGTGAGTCCTAACTGCAACCATATGTGTCCCAATAAAATGAAGACAGATGGAAATTTAATACAAACAAAAGGAGTGAAAGGCAATGTGACAATAGAGGCAACTATTTAAGGGATGCAGTCACAAGCCAAAGATTGCTGAAAGTCACCAGAAGCTGAAAAAGGCAGGACCAAAATGCCCCAAGTGCCTCAAAAGGGGGAATAGCCCTCTCAATGCCTTTATTTTGCCTTCTTGATTCTGATCTGGGCTCCAGACTGTGAGAATATATTTTTGTCTGCTTTAAGCATCAAGATTGTAGTGATTTCATAGAATAGCAACTGGAAAGTAATGCAATGTTCTAACAACTAAGTAGTCTTTGAAAAATAATACATACAAGCTAACAAAAATTCGACTTCACTCTTAATGACAATACTTGCTGATGACATATATGTGCCTCTAAGGTCATATATGAATCAAACCATGCACTCAAAGTGCACACTGTCAGCCTTATTTTCTGTTCCATGTTGATTTTCATAAGGAACTTGCTTCTTTCTGTATAGTTATTGCCAAAATCCAGCTTCACAAAGACATGGCACCATAGAAAGGAATGTAGCATGAACAGATGATAATAAAACTGTAAACTACCTATTAGGTACAAGCTCACACATGACAGCTGTTATATATTACTATGAATTCTTCACAAATTTAAAATATCTTGCTAACCTAGTTGAATCTACAGTGGTGTCCTGGGATAATCTTGGCTCACATTTTGATCTGCAGTTCTAATAGGTTTTTCTGCTCCCACTTTAGATCTTTCAAATTTGTCAACGTGGCAGCCATAATGAGCCTTTACAAAACATAAGTCAGATCCTGTCACTCTTCGCTCAAACCTTCCATGCCTTCTCATTTCCCTCAGAGCCAAACCAGTGTCCTTACAATGGCTTATAAGGCCTGCTGTACATCGGGGTCAGCAGGAAACATTTCCTATAAAAAGCCAAACAGTCTTCATGGGCTAGATTGTCTCTGTCTCAATTACACCACTCTGCAATTGCAGCATGAAAACAGTCACACTAAATAGATACACAATGGGCCTGGGTATCTTCCAATAAAACTTTATTCACAAAAACAGGCTGCACCAGTTGCTGACTCTTGCACTGCATGACATACTGCTATGCTCCCTCTCATGTGCTCTACTCCAGTCAGAGTGAGGCCCCTTACTGTCCCTTAATAAAGCAAGTTCCTGAGTCAGGACCTTTACTCTTGCTATTCTCTGCCTGCCCTGCTCTTCTCAACTACTTCAAGTCTTTTCTCAGATCTTATCTTTTCAGTGATGGTCTCCCTCACCACACTATTTGAAATTGCAGTGCCTCAGTGTGTTCTTTCTGCCTTCCTTCAATCAAATTTCCTTTACCAGGGCTTATTTGACCCTTAGTACTTTGAACCTTCTAATATGCTGTGGAATCAGTTCTTTATTATGATAATTGTTTAAAATGATAAGTGTCAAACTGTATACACCACTCCCTCACTCACCACTAAACTGTAAGATCCTGGAAAATTTTAGTTTTTGTTCAAAGATACATATCTCATGCCTTAAGCACTGTCTGGCACATAGCAGGTAATCAATCAATATTGTCAAGTAACTGACTAGATGACTGTTTTTCAAAGAGAATCAATAGAGTGGTATGTAATTCCTCATCCCTCATTAAAAGTGATAGTGCCAGTCGGGCTCGGTGGCTTAGCCTGTCATCCCAACATTTAGGGAAACTGAGGCAAGTAGACTGTCTGAGCCTGGGTTTGAGACCAGCCCAGGCAACTTGGAAAGACCGTGTCTCTACAACAAATAAAAAAGTAGTTGGGTGGGGTAGTGCGTGTCTGTAGTTCCAGCAACTTGGAAGGCTGAGGCGGAAGGATTGCTGGAGCCCAGCAGTTCAACACTGGGGTGGCCATGAGTTTGCCCTGCATTAGAGCTGGGTGATAGAGTGAGACTCCAACTCAAAAAAAAAAAGTGATAGTGCCAGGTGAGAAGGTCATATTTTAACATAGAATATAGATACTGAATAGAAAATGATGAGATGCAATTTTCCATTATCTAGCCCTAAAGATTCTTATGTCATTTAACACTTGAAATTGGCAATATTGAGAATGGTACTTGTACCTAAAACAAAGCTTCTGAATTATTAGAACATAAGTTATATAACCCACAGCTACTTTACAGCTTCTGAATTATTAGAACATAAGTTATATAACCCACAGCTAATAACATGGAACAAAAGAAAAACATTTTTCACATAAAATATATACCTCACGTACACATTTAAGCATAGTTTAAAGATACCCTCACTTTAAAGACTTTTCTCTCTAAGCATGCAGAAGAACTCATTTCAAACTAGTCATTTTTCTAGGAAACAAAGAATACTAGTGTTAAAAAAGACCATTGATGGAGCTCCAAACCACAGATTCATTTTCATCTTACCAGTTTTATGATAGACTTCCTCCCAAGGGAGATCTTCTTCAACAGATGATTCCAACTCCAACTGGAAAGAAACATAAGTGGTGTTCATTAACCAAACACTAACTTAAACAGTTCCAAAACCATTGCTCTATTTCCCTTTATCTGAATGAGCTCAGCTCACATTGTTTTCTTCCTAAGAATTTACTTTCCAAATATGTTTCTCATTTTAACTCCCCAATGGGTTCACAGCAAAATTTTAACAATAGGCACAATTTGTGTTTAGTACAAAGCTTATTTTTGCTTTCCGGGCATCCGCATCCCTAGTACTGTTCCACATAGGCTGTTTTGGTACCCTGAACTTGAAGCTCAACAAGGCTCTCCTTGAGAATCTTGTTCATCTTTTTTTTTTTTGAGTTGGAGTCTCAATCTGCTGCCCAGGCTGGAATGCTGGAGTGCAGTGGCATGCTCACAGACACCTAGAATCGACCTGCTGGGCTCTGGCAATCCTCAACCTTCCAAGTAGCTGGAACTTGAGAGAGATTCCAGCACCTGAAGAACACTCCTGCAGCTGAGGAAGAGCCCTAGTCCTGAAGAACTACCCCTGCACATGAAAAAGAATCCCTCCATGTGAGGTAGCATCCCTGAATTTGAGGGAGAACACTCACCTTATAAAGAGTCCTCGCACCTGAGGGAGAGCCTCTGAACCTTAGCAAGAATCAAGCAACTGATGTAGAGCCCTTTCATCTAAGGACACTGTCTGCACATGAGGGAGAGTCACTGCCCATAAGGGAGAGAGCCAGCTCTCGAGGAGAAGGTCTTGTACCCGAGGAAGAGTCCTGCATTGAGAAAGAGCCCTGCACCTGACCAAAGGCTCCTGCACCTATCGAGAGCTCCAGCACATGAGGAAGAACTCTTAAACATGGTTAAGAACGCTGAAAAGGAGAAAGACTTCCTGCCCCTGAAAAAGAGTTCCTGCACCTTACATTGGGCTCCTGCACCTTAAGGAGAGGCCCGTCATCAGGAGGAAGCCCTGTAGCAGATTAGAAAGTCCAGCACATCAAGAAGGGGCCCTGCACCTAACAGCCCTATACCTGTAGACAAACTCCGGGAGAATCCCTGCCCCTGAGGTAGATCACAGCATCTAGTGAAGAGCACCTGAGGAAGAGTCCTGACCCTGAATAAAGGGGCTGAACCTGAGGGAGAGCCCTGCAGCAGGGGAGGGTCCCTACACCTGTAGAGAAGTGCTCCTGCACATGAAGGTGAGTTCCACCACAAGAGGGAGACACCATGTATCTGAGAGAGAACACTAACCTTATAAAGAGACCCTGCACCTGATGCAGATCCTTGCACCCAAGGTAGAGCCCTGGAACCTGAAGAAGAGCCCAACACCTGATGAAGAGCCCCTACATCTGACGGGCAGTTCCTGCACCTGAAGGAGAGCCACTGTCCATAACGGAGAGACTCAGCTTCTGAGATGAAGTTCCTGAACCTGAGGAAGACCCCTGCACCTGAGAAAAAGCCCTTGCACCTGATGAAGAACTCTTGTACATGTGAAAGAGCTCATGTACCACAGTAAGAGAACTAACATGAGAAAGAGCTCCTGCACCTGAGAGTCCCCACAATGGAGTCAGGGCTCATGCACCTTCAGCGGAGGCCCCTTATAGGGAAGATGACCTGCATCTAGGTAAAAAGCCCAGCATGACTGAAGAGCTCCTGCACATGAGGGACATCTTCAGCACAAGAGCAATAGCGCTGATTTGGGGAGAGCTCCTGAACCTCAGGGAGATCCCCCTTACCTAAGGTACAGCCCTTGCACCCGAGGGATACCTTTGCAACTGATAATAAGCTCCTGCAACTGGAGGAGAAACGTGAACTTCTGCAAGAGCCCCTGCATCAGAGGAAGCACCCTGCAACTGAATAAAAGGGCTGAACCTGAGAGACAGTACACCACCAGAGAGATACAACGGCACCTAAAGCAGAGCCCCTGCTATGCATGTGAGGAAGAGCACCTGACCTTATGAAAAGCCCAGCAGCTGATGAAGATATCTGCACCTGAGGGAGAAATCCTGCAGCAGAGGGGGAACTCCCATACCTGGTAAAATACCTCTGCATTTAAAAATGAGCCTTTCAACTGAGGAAAAGTCCTCGCCCCTGAGGAGATTCCCTGCAACTGAGGGAGAGCCCCTACAACTTATGGAGAGCCTCTGCAGTTAATAAACAATCCTGCACCTATGGGAGAACCCTGCACCTTAGAAAGAGCTCCTGCTCATGAGGGAGAGCTTCTTCATCTGTTGAAGAGCTCATGTGCCTAAGGGAGAGCACCAGAACCTGAAGGAAATTTCCTGCAACTGAGAAGCTCCACCACCAGAAAAGCCACTGCAACCAGAGAAAGAGCCTTGGCACCTGAAAAATTCATGCACCTGAGTAAGAATCCTGGACCTGAGGAAGAGCCTTGCACCTGAGGGTGAGGACAGTACCTGATGAACAGTCCCTACCCTAGTGGTGAGCCCTGCAAATGAGGGCGAGCCCTGCAACTGAGAGTCCCTACACCCAAGGAAGAGTTCCGTTTCTGTTAAAGAGCTCCTGCATCTGTAGGAGAGCTCATGTACCTGAGAGAAAGGGCATTTCCTGAAGAAGAGGCACTATAGAATATGGAAAGCCCTACAAATGAGAGAGAACCCTGCCCCTGCGAGAGCTCCCACATTTGTCAAAGAGTCCAGTCCCTGAAAAAGAGCAGCAGTACCATAGGGAGAGCCTAATACCTGAGGGAGAGCCCTACAGATAACAAACAACACCTGCACCATGCAAAAAGGCCCACATCTCATGAAAAGCATCTACACATAAGAACAATCTCCTGTACCTGAATAAAAGCACTAACCCTAAGGGGAATGCTGGAAACTCAGGGAGATCCCTCTTACCGGTGAAAGGGACTATGCCCTAAGGAAGATTCCAGCACCTAAGACAAAGCTCTTTCAAAGAGCTCTGCATGGTTTAAAGAGCCCCTTACCTGAAGATCCCTACACCTGGGGAATAAAAGCTGAACACGTGGGGGGGGGGGGGGCAACCTATGAGACAATCCTGCATCAGAAGAAGTGCTCAAGACACTGAGAGACAGCTCATCCAAGTGATGGAGAACTCCTTCACCTTCACCTGAGGGAAAGCCCCTTCACCAGAGAGAATCCTGCACACGAGAATGAACTATACACCAGGGAAGAACTCTGCACCTGAGAAACAGCCTTGCGACCGAGAACAGCCCATTACATAATGATGAGCTCTTGCATCTGGGGGAGAGCTCTACACCTCAAAAAGTGCTTTGGCACATGAGAAAAGGTTCCTGCACATGAGGAAGAGCACTAACCATGGGAAAGAGATCCTGCATCTGAGAAACAATCGAGCACTGATGTAGAACCCCTGCACTGTAAGAGCCCCTTAAACTGAAATACCATGTACCTGAAGAAACGTTCCTGCACATGACAGAGATTCCATTCACCTAAGAGAGTCTCTCTGTATCACAGGGAGAACCCTGTACTATATAAATAGATCATGCACCAGCTACTGAGAGAGAACACCTGCACCTGAGGGAAAGTCCTTCAACTCCTGAAGAACTCTTCACCTGATGAAGAACCCCACACCTGAAGAAGAGTCCTGTGCCTGAGAAAGAGTCTAGATCATGATGAAGAGCCCATGAACCTGAGGTAGAGTCCTGCAGATGAATGAGAGCTGAGAATCTGAGGGAAAGCCCGGCATGTGAGGAAGCGATCAGCACTGATGAGGAGCCCATAGCACCAGAAAGAGAGTCACTGTGTACCTGAGAAGTACCTGAGAAATTCCTGCACCTGAAGGAGAGTCCCTGCACATGAGGGAGAGACCTAGCTCCAGAGGAGAAGATACTGCTCCTGAGTGTCCCGAGGGAGAGCTCAGCACCTGAGGGAAGTTATGGCATCTGAGGAAAAACCCTTAAACCAGAGGGAGAGCCCAGTCACTGAAGAAGATTTCCAGCAGCTTAGGGAATGTCCCTGCAAACAGGGAGAACCCTGTACTTGAGAGACTAGCACCTGATGAAGATCCCTTGTCCCTATGAAACATCGCTTAACATGAGGAGGAACCCTGCACCTCACAGAGAGTACTGCACCAGAGAGAGAGAGATCCCTGTCCCTGATGAAGAGCCCCTGTACCCTAGTGAGGGCCTAACACCTGAAAAAGAACCCTGCAACTTAAGGAAGAGTCCTGCAACTGAGGGGGAACCGCTTTGCATGAGGGAAATCTCTTGCCTCTGAGTTACAGTGATGAGCTTGAGGTAAAATTACTGCACCCCAGGGAGATCCTATATATCTGAGGGAGAGCCCATGCACCTGAGGAACAACCTAGACCCTGATGAAGTGTTCCCGCACCTTACAGAATGTTCAGCAACTGACAAAAACTCCTGCACCTGAAAAGAAACATGCATCTAAGAAAGAGTCATACACCTGAGATACAGCCCTGCAACTGAGGTGGAATCGAGAACTTGATGAAGACTGCTGCAACTAAAAAGTACTCCTGCACATGAAGGAGAGTCCCACCACCTGATGGAGAGCCTCTGAACCTGCGGAAGAGCCCAGCAACTGAAGAAGAGTCCCTGTACCTGAGGAATGGCTCCTGCACATGAGGGAAAGACCTGCACATGATAAAAGAGTCCCTGCATTAAAAATAAGCATTGCATGTTAGGGAGAGTCCCCGCAGTTGAGGAAGAGTCACTACACCTAAGACAGATTTCTTGCTTTTGTATCTGGTGAAGAGCCCCTGTGTTCAAAGGAGAGCTTTTGCACATGAAAGGGTTTTCCTGCACCTAAGAAGTTCCCACATCTGAGGAAGAACCACTGAACCAGAAGAAGAGACTCTGCACATGTAAGATCCCTTCACCCGAAGACAACATCTGGACCTGAGGGAGAGTCTTGCACCTTAGAAAAAGATCCCCTACAACTGAGGGTGGATCCAACACCTGAGGAAGAGACCAGCACATGAAAAGAGCCCCTGCACTTGAGGGAAGTTGAGTATCTAAGAACCCCTACACTTGAGGAAGTGCCCAGTAGCTGATGATGAATCCCTGTATCTGAGCAGGGATCTCCAGCAACTGAAGGAGATCTCCCACACCTGATAAAGAGTCTCTGAACTGAAGAAACAGCCTTGCACCTGAGGGAAAGTTCCTGCAACTGAGAGTCTCTACACTTGATGAAGGCTCCCTGTACCTAAGAGAGACCCCTGCAACTAAGAAAGGGCACTGCACTGGATTAACAACCTCTGCACAACAGAAAGAGCATGAGAGTAAGAGACTAAACTTGAGGGAAAGCTTTTGCACCTGAAGAGGAGCCTCTGCCCCTGAGGAAGAGTCCCCACCCTTGATAAAAGGCCCCTGAACTTGAAGGGAGAGACCTGAACCTGAGAGAGAGCCCCTACAGCTGAGGGCCCTGAACCTGAGGAAAAGTCCCTCTCCTGAGTAAGAGTCCTGCACTTGAGGGAGAACCTGAACTTAAGACAGAGCTCCTGCACATGAGGCCAGAACCTGAGTAAGAATGCTAAACCTGAAAAAGAGCTCCAAAACCTGAGGGAGCACTCCTGTACATAAGGGTGTGGTCCTACACATAAGGGAGACACCTGAACTTCAGGAAGAGCCTTGCACCTGAAGGAGAGAACCTGCACCTTACAGAGAGCCCAGATCCTGATGAAGAGCCCCTGCAACAAAAAAGAGTCCTGCAAATAAGGGACAGTGCAGCACCTGAGGTACAGCCCATCCTCTCATAAAGAGCCCTGTACCTTAGGGAGAGCCCAAAAGCTGAGGAAGAGTACTTTACCTGACAACAATCCCAGCACTTGACAAAGAGTCCATGCACATGACAATGATCTCCTGCACTTGGGTAATGGTGTTGATGCTCAGGGAGAACTATTGCACCTCAGAGAGATCCCCCATCTGAGGAAGACCTACTGCATTTAAGGAAGGACCCAGCACCTGATGAAGAGACCCTGAACTTGGAGAAGGGACCTGCACCTTTTGTAAAGCCCCCATACTTGGGAGAGGCCTGGCCCCTGGCAAGTGCTCCTGAACCTGTGGAAAAAACTCTCAACCTAAGGGACAGCCCTGCACCTGAAGAAGTGCCCTCAGACACATGATGAAGAGCCCATCTATCTAAGGGAGAATCCCTGCACCTGAGGGAGAACCCTGTCCCTGAAAAAGAATTATGGATCTGAGAAAGAGTCCTGCACTAGAGATAGAGCCCTGCAGCTGAGAGTAAGCCCAGCATCTGATGAAGACCCCTGCAAATAGAGGGGGAGACTTACACCTGAAGTAGAGCTTCTGTACCTCTGGGAGAGCTGCTGCACCTGGAATGGGTCAAGCACCCGGTGACAAGCCCCTACACCTCGGAAAATAAACTCTGGACCTAATGAAGGGACCCCACACTGAAGGTGTCCCTTCTTTTGGGGGAGATCCCTCCACCTAAAGAGTTGCCCCTGCACATGAGGGAGAGTCCCTCCACCTGAAGGAGCCCTACTGCATCTGAGGAAGAACCCATAATCTTATAATGAGTTTATGAAGAGTTCTGAACCCGACACAGAGTCCTGCACCCAAGAGAAAGTCCTGAACCTGAGGGAAAACCCAGCACCTGCTGGAGAGTCTCTGTACGTGGGGCAGAGAATAACACCTGTGGAAAAGCTCCTGCATCTGAGGAAGAGGACCAAAACTGGGGGAGAGCCTCTGCACCTGGTGGAGCGTCCCCAACTGAAGAGAGAGGCCGGTCCCTAAGGGACAGTCCCTGCACTGAAGAAGAGTGCCTGCAATTAACAGAGACCCTACTGACACTGAGAGAGAGCGCTGCACCTGAGGGGGAGCACTAATCTTGAGGGAGATCCCCTGTACCTGAGGGAGAACCCTGCACCTGTGGAAGAACCCTATACCTGAGATACAGTCTTGCAACTGAAAAGAATTCAGAAGAGCCCCTACACCTGAGGCAGACTCACACCTACTGAAGAAGTACCCCTGAATATGAGAGAGAACTCTTCACCTTGTGAAGAGTCCCTGCACCTGAGAGAGAACCCCAGTGCCTTATGAATAGACCCTTCATCGAAGGCAGAACCTTGCCCCTTAGGGAAAGTCCCCACACTTGAGAAAGACTGCCTGCACCAGAGAGAGAACTCCTGCAACTAAGGGAGAACCTCTGAACATAGAAGAGGTCTTGCAACTGAAGGAGATCCTCTGCTCCTGAGGGATAGCTCCTACACTTGATGAAGAGCTCCTGCACCTAAGGAAGAGTCCTACACCTCAAGAAGAAGAAGGTTCAGTACTGGAGGAAGAGGCCCTGAACCTAAGAAAGAGCCCCTGCACCTGGAAAGAATTCAGCACCTGAGGAAGAGCCCCTATACCTGATGGAGAGCCCCTGCACTGGGAGAGTCCTTTCTCCTGAGAGGTTGCCCTGTATCTGAGGAAGTCTGAACATGAGGGAGACTCCCTTTACCTGAGGGAGTGCCCCTGCATCTAATAGAGAACTCTGCAGCCTATGAAGTATTCCTGCATCAGGGAGAGAGACTTGTCCTTGAGGAAGAGGCATGCATCAGAGGGAGAGCCCTGCACCAGATACAGCCCTGCACCTGAGGCAGAGCCCACCACCTAATGAAGAGCAAGAGCCTCACCCCTGAAGGAGAGCCCTGCACCTGAAAGAGACTCCTGCACCTGAGGGAAAGCCTAGAACTTGATGAAGAACCCATGCACCAGTGAGAGAGCTTGGCCCCTGAGTGAGAGTTTCTGCCCCTGAGGGAGAGTGCAGAATGCTATGAAGAGCCCCAGCTCCTGAGGGAAATATTTTGCACCTGATGGAAAGGCACTGCACTTAGGGAGAGTCCCAACTCCTGAGAAGAAGTCCCTGCACCTGACTAAGAGCCCTGCACCCAACCAGAGCTCTGCACCTCAGAAATAGTTCCTATGCCTAAGGGAAACCCCAGCACCTTATGAAAGGCCCCTGTCCCTAAGGAGATCCCTGCAATTTGGGAGACACCTGCACCTGAGAAAGCACTTGTACCTGTGGAGGGTCCCTAACCTGGATAGGAGCCCCAGCATCCGAGGGAGAAACCCTGCACCTGAGGAGAGCCCAGTCCCCGATGATGAGTCTGTGCACATTAGGGAGAGCCCTAAACCTGAGAAAGAGTCCTGCATCTGACAAGTCCAGCACTTAATTAAGAGTCCCATGCACACGAGGAAGCTCTCCTGCACCTGAATAATAGTGATAAATAAGAGGGAGAATTCCTGCACCTCAGAGAGATCCCCCTCACCTGACAGAGAGCCCCTGGATCTAAGGAAGAGCTAGGCACCTGATGAAGAGATCCTGTACCCTGCAACTATTGGAGTCCCTGCACTTAGAAGAGCACTTGCCCCTGGGGAAGTGCTCCCAAACAAGGGAAAGAAACAGTCAACCTGAGTGGCAGCTCTGCACCTGAAGAAGTGCCCTGGCATATCATGGAGAGTCCCTGCATCTGATAAAGAGACACATACCCTAAAAATATTCACTCACCTGAGACAGAACTCTTTAACTGAGGGAAGAGCCCAGAACCTGATGAAGGTGGCCTACACCTGGGAAAGAGCCCTGTGCCTGAAAGAGTGCCTGCAACTGAAGGAGAGCCCCTGCCCATGAGAAGGAGTCCAGCACACAATGATCAGCCCCTACAGCTGGAAAAGACCTCTATTCTTAATGAAGAGCCCCAAAACTGCAAAAGTCCTTTACATGGGATAGAGCCCTGCACTTAAGGAAATGCCCCAGCATAAGAACAAGACTCCTGCCACCTGAGGGAGCCCCCTTGCATATAAGGAAGAACCAGGCACCTTAGGAAGAATTCAAAACATGAGGGAGAGTCTCACACCTGAAGGAGAGCTGTGCCCCGGAGGGAGAATTCTGCACCTAGGGAAGGGCCCCAGCACCTGCTGGAGAGCCCCACACAAAAGAAAGAGGCTTGCACCTAAGGGAGAGTCCATAAATTTGAGGAAGGGTCCCTACACTTAAGAGAGGCCTCCTAGAACTGAGAGAGAACCATGACCTGAGATAGAGTGCTCAACTTAAGGGATAGCCACTGTACCTGAGGTAGAACCCAGCGTATGAGAGAGAACCCGCACCTATGGGAGATTCCTACAATTGAGAAAGAGCCCTCTGCCCAATGAAGAGTCCTAAAACTGAAAAGTAACCCAGCACTCAATTGTAGTGACCAGGAGCGACAACTCCTACATCTGTGGGAAAGTTTTGATAGCTGAGGAAGTTAGGTCCTTGCACCGGAGGGAGAGCTATAAACCTCAGGCAAAGCCTGAGGATAATGCACATGAGGAGAATCCTGCACTTGAGTAAGGGTACTGAATGTGATAGGGAGCTCCTACAGCTTAGGGAAAATGCCTCTGTTTAAAGGAGCCCCTTGCACCTGAGAAGCAGCCCCGAACAAGAAGGAGAGCACTGTTCCTGATGAAAAATAGCCCACCTGCCTGGGGAAGAGTCTGGTGCCTGATGAAGAACTCCTGAACCTGGGAAGCCTTCTGCCCCTTAGAAGAGCCCCATATTACAGTAGAGAGCCCCAGAACCTGGGGGAGAGCCCAGCAACTGAAAAAGTGCCCCTGCACATAAACAGAGAGTTCCAGGAGGTCTCTCTTAAGTGTAGGGACACTTCCTCAAATGTATGGACTCTCCCTTAGGTGCAAGCCTCCTTTTGTGTGGGGCTCTCCAGCAGGTGCTGGGGCTCTTGCCTAGGTGCAGAATTCTCCCTCCAGGGCACGGCTTTCCTTCAGGTGTGAGACTCTCCCTCGTGTTTTGAATTCTTCCTAAGGTGCCTGGTTCTTCCTTAGATGCAGGGGGGCTCCCTCAGGTGGCAGGAGGAAGAGCCATGCACCTTATGAAGAGCACCGGCACCTGAGGGAGAGCTCCGATGTGCCGGGAAAACCCCTACACCCCAGGGAGAGCCCTGCACCTGAGAAAGAGTCCTGCATCCAAGGAAGACACCTGTACCTGAAAGAGAGTCCTGTACCTGAGTAAGGGTGCTAATGCTGAGGAACAGCTTCTACACCAAAGGATGAGTCCCTCTATCTGAGGGAGATCCCTGCACCTAAAGAGGAACTGTCAATGTGAGAAAGAGCCCTGCCTTAGGGAGAGCCCTGAACCTGCGGAAGAGTCCAGCACCTGAGGAAGAGCATCTACACCTGTAGGTGGGCCCTGCACCAGATGAAAAGACCTTGCACATAAGGCAGAACTCCTGCACCTAGGTAATAATGCTGAAACTGAGGGAGCACACCTGCACCTGAGAGAGAACCGGAATCTGAGGGAGAGCCAGTACCTGATGAAGAGTCTCTGCAGCTGAGGAAGAATCTCTTTACCTAAGTCAGAGCTCCTTTAATTGAGGGATGAAGAACCCCTGCATTTAAGGGAGAGCCTTGCACCTGATTTAAAGCTCCTGCACTTGAGAGAGAGCTCCTGCATCTTAAGGAGAGGGCCCTGCACCTGGAAGATGCCCTGCACCTGGGGGAAATCCCCTGCCACTGAGGGAATGCCCCCACACCTGAAAGCCAGGGCATGCAAGGGATAGCTCTGCACTTGGGGAAAACTACCTGCTCCCGAAGGACAGTCCAGCTCCTGATGAAGAGATCATGTACATGACAGATAAGAATGTGAATCCCAAGACAGAGACCTACACCTGTGAAAAAGCCCCTGCCCCTGAGAAAAAAATGCAGTACCTTATGAAGAGCTCCTGCTCTTGAAGAAGAACATTGCACCCAAGGGAGTTAACTAAACCCAAGGAAGAGCTGTGAACCTGAGAGGTAGCCCGGCACATGAGGGAAAGCCGCTGCACTGGAGAAAGATTCCAGCACCTGATGAAGACCCCCGGCACCTGAGTAAGAGTGCTGAACCTGAGGACTCCTAAACCTGAGGGAGAGCTCTGCATCTGAAGAACTCATGCACTTCAAGGAGAGACCCTGCACCTTTGGGGGGGGGAAGTGCCCTCACCTTGCATAGAGTCCTGGAGCCTGAGTGGAGCTTCTGAAACCGAGGAAAAGTTCTGGCATCTGATGAAGAGATCACCCACATGATCAAGAGATACTGCTCTGATGGCGAGATTCTGTACATCAAGAAGAGCTCTTCTGCCTGATGAGAGGCTTCAACACCTGATGAAGGGCTCCCACACATGAAGTAGAACTCTTGCACCTAACATAGACCTGCTGCGCCTAAGGTAGAACTCCTCTGTTATAAGGAGCACCCAAACCTGATGAAGATCTCCCACTCCTGTGGGGTCAAAAGCAGAAGTACGAAGGATTTGGGATTACCTCCCTTCAATGTCCATCAGTACAGGATTTAAGAGGTCCTGGGGTCTGTAATCTCACTCAGGGCAGTTGGGCTTGGATCTGCCTATACCACAGCACCAGTCACCTGTCAGTAGATATTTAGGCCGTTAACACATTTTTGCCATTAAAAACAAGGTATATGAGCACTCTTATACAAAAGTTTGTACATGTGTCATATTTCTTTAAAAGACATTTCTAGAAATAAGATTGGATACCACTAACTTTCCTTTCAAAGTCTGTCATATTACTTCACCTATCAGTTCGTATAATGATACATATGCTAGTGACAGCTGTTTTATTTCTTGAGGGCTTCCTATGTGCCAGGCACTATGCTATTCACTGTTCATGCAATATCTTTCTTGAGCCTCCCAAGATTTTTTAGTGACTGTTTGCAAAGAGAGGAAGGCTGCAGTAACTGCCACACTGTACATTCTTTTGGGAGAAGAGAGAAAGTATCCTGTGTCTCTCAAGTATAAAGAAGCAGGATGGTAAGGTGTCTGCATGGTACAGGGAGCCAGAGGTGCAAAATAATGGGCCAAAGGCCAGAAGAGGAAAGGTTTGCACACAGCTGTGTCTTCCACCACTCCAGTGTTTGCTTCTAGTGGGCAGAGTACATATTTCTTAAACATGAAAAAGATGTTCAAGGACATTGGAAAGAAAACTGTTGCTCTGGAAGTTGACAGAAAGTAATGCACATTATTGGAAGAAAGCAAGATCAAGGCCTAGTTCGGAAACAATGCCTAAAATCAGGGCTAAGAAAGGAGAGCAGAAGAGAGACTGAGTCCAAACTGGCTCAGCCTGATCCTGCCCAAGAGATGGGATTCAAGAAGGAATTAAAAAAACTAGGACCACACATCATTTCCTGTGAGGTGCACTCAATGAACTTCAGCCTGTTCTTCAAGTTACAAAAAGAGCTCCTTAACCCCTTCCTTTGGTCCTTAAAAGTGGCAGTAAATTCACTCATCAAATCCACTGACATAGTTTCAGGGTAAGTAAGTGTAATTTCTCAACCTAGATGTCCCTTTCCTTCTTCTTCAGTTATTCACCGGATGCATAACATAGATGTATACATGAATATAATATAAACAATAACATAAACATATAAAAATGATTTGTTATATTAATGAACACACATAAGAAACATTGAGATGATCTCCCTAACATAACAGGCTAGAGGAAAGTGGGACAATCATGTCTATCCTGCAAGATTTTTAACTCCCCAGAGCTCAGCCACTTGGGTACTGCTATAATTTTCCTGCAAACTCCTTCCAACCAGTCCTGTCAGCTCATTGGGAATCTCACCTCTCTATTGGCTATCTCTGACCTTTAAACTGCCTTTTAGTGATATCATTCCCCCACCAAACCTTCCCCCACCTGGTAGTATCTTGGGGGTATCATGGAGTTGTCTGTAAATACATTTGAATCATTGCAAGTGACCAGTGACCAGTATGACCAGTGACTTTCCTACTGGACACATGCCCACTTCGGTTTCTGCTACTCACACAACTTCTAGTACCAACTCCTCATCCCTTATCTCTATAATTGATGTTTCCTCTTCTCTGACCATGTCAGGTAAGAAACACACTTTTAAAGTTTTTCATTAAATTTCACTCCTCAATTCAGTAGTATTCAAAAGTGCTTGGACAATGAGGCAAAAGATTTGACCTAGAAATCTAGAGATTTAATTTCAGTTTTGACTTGGATGATGAACATTTCTTCATATGTGACTATGGGTAAATCATTTACATGACTTGGTGAGAAAGATCTGTTTCCTCATCTATTACACGAAGTAATGATTTTTCATTACCTTTAATCCACTTCTTTTCTTTTCTTTTTTGACTTGGAGTCTCACTCTGTGGCTCAGACTGGAGTGCAGTGGCCACTCCCGGCCGCTGCAGTG
Organism: Carlito syrichta; assembly: GCF_000164805.1. Classification (NCBI taxonomy): domain Eukaryota; kingdom Metazoa; phylum Chordata; class Mammalia; order Primates; family Tarsiidae; genus Carlito; species Carlito syrichta. Next base: position 16,908 of record NW_007253238.1, read on the forward strand.
TCGACCTGCTGGGCTCCGGTGATCCTTCAGCCTCAGCCTTCCAAGTAGCTGGAACTACAGGCACACGCTACCGCGCCTGGCTAGTTTTTGATTTATTGTAGAGATGAGGTCTTGCCAATTTGCCCAAGGGTATCGAACCTGCGGACTCAGGCAATCCACTCACCTCAGCCACCGAACCTGGCTTCCACTTCTTTTCTAACCTTGAGTTTTATCTGACATACATATAAATAACAAAATCACAGACTTTTAAAGAGGGTGTTAAAACAGAAACAGAGAAAACGTAGGTGGTGTAGAAAACCTGCAATACATTCAAGATGTTTCATCAGTTATATTCTCCTTCCATTAATATTTCAACTTTAATATTTTAAACTTATTGATGTTCAAAAAGTCATACTTCCATGTTTTGGCACTTTCTGTTTAAACAAGTAAAAAAAAAATAATAGGGAAGAATAGAGAGCACCAGGTTATAAGGTGGTCTATATTCCTGGTTAAGGAAGTTTGGGACAGTTTCATTAAGCACCGGCCAACAGGAACTGACATAGGGAAGAAAATACAAAATGAGGGAAATAAGAAGATAAAAATGAGACACAGATGTTTTTCAAGAACAAAGAGGCCATTTGGGATAGAATGTTGAAGAGAACCAAATATATATATATTTTTATCAATATTTTTTATTATGATGTTGTGGGATACACTTAAGGGTTAGGTATACAATTACATTTCATTCAGGCACCCTGTTGATTTGAGGTGTTTCCCCATCCCCAGACAGATATTTGCTACTGTTAATCCCATCTCCCTCCTCCTCCCATAGTTTCCCAGTACCATCAGTCATTTTCTTATAGTATTACACTGGATGTTCAAGGTCCCATTATATGAGTGAGAACATGTGATACTCGGATCTTTGTATCTGTGAGAGGTCACTCAGTATTATAGACTCTAGTTCCATCCAGGTTGCTGTGAAATTCAAGATCTTGTTCTTTTTTATGGCTGCGTAGTATTCCATAGTGTATATGTACCACATTTTTAAATCCAGTCCTCTTTTGATGGGCAGCATGGTTGCTTCCAGGTTCTTGCTATTGTGAACAATGCTGCGATAAACATATGTGTGCAGGTATCTTTTTTATAGAGTGATTTGAGGTCTTCAGGATATATTCCCAGTAGGGGGATTGTGGGGTCATATGGGAGGTTGATATTTAGATCTTTTAGGAATCACCACACTACTTTCCACAGAGGTTGCACTAGTTTACACTCCCACCAACAGTGTAGAAGTGTTCCTTTTTCACCACACCCTCTCCTGCAGCTGTTATTTTTTGAGTTGTTGATAATTGCCATTCTGACTGGAGTTAGGTGGTATCTCAGTGTTGTTTTGATTTGCATCTCCCTGATGATTAGTGAAGCTGAACACTTCTTCATATGTCTGTTGGGTGCTCAGATGTCTTCCTTTGTGAAGTGTCTGTTCATATCTTTTGCCCATTTTATAATGGGGTTGTTTGTTTTTTTCTTTTCAGCATGTTTGAGTTCCTTGTAGATCCAGGATGTTAAGCCTTTGTCAGACCTGGTGTTGGCAAATACTTTTTCCCAGTCTGTAGGCTGTCTCCCTGCTCTCTTGATGGTTTCTTTGGCCTTGCAGAAGCTTGTCAGTTTAATAAGGTCCCATATGTCTATCTTCTCTCTTATGACCGGTGAGTTTCAGGTTTTGTCCAGGAATTGGATGCCAGTTCTGATTTCTACGAGGGTATTTCCTTCATTTTCTAAGGTTCTTATGGTTTGAGGTTTTACATTCAGGTCTCTGATCCATTTGGAGTTAACCTTTGTGCATGGGGATAGATAGGGATCCTGTTTCAATATTCTGCATGTGGTCAGCCAGTTTTTCCCAGTACCATTTACTAAATAGGTTCTCCTCTCCCCAGTGGTAGGTGGTGGAGGCTTTGTCAAAGATGAGTTGGTTGAGAAATTGAGGTTTTGCTTCTGGAATCTCAATTCTATTCCATGGATCGATATGCCTGTTCCTATACCAATACCAAGCTATTTTGATGATTGTAGCTTTATAGTAAAGTTTGAAGTCTGGTAATGTGATACCACCTGCTTTGTTTTTTTTACTGAGGATTGTTCTGGCTATTCTTGGACGTTTGTGTTTCCATATGAATTCTGTGTTGTTTTTTCTAGGTCTGAGAAGAATGTTGCTGGTAATTTGATGGGTATTGCATTGAATTTGTAGATTACCTTAGGTAAGATGGACATCTTCACAATGTTGATTCTTCCAATCCATGAGCATGGGATGCTTTTCCACTTGTTTGTCTCATGTTTGATTTCTTTGAGCAGTGTTTTGTAGTTTTCACTGTAAAGGTCTTTCACATCTCTGGTTAGGAAGATGCCAAGGTATTTCATTTTTTTGTGTGGTTATTGTGAATGGAATTGTGTTTTTTATTTGGGTTTCTGTTTGTTTATTATTGGTGTAGAGAAATGCAATTGTCTTTTGTACATTTATTTTGTATCCCGAGACGTTGCCAAAGGGCTTTATCAGTGTAAGGGGGTTTTTGGCAGATTCTCTTGGGTTTTCAAGGTACACAATCATATCATCTGCAAAGAGAGATAACTTGACTTCCTCTTTTCCTATTTGGATACCCCTGATTGCCTTCTCTTCTCTGATTGCTCGAGCCAGGACTTCCAATACTATGTTGAACAGGAGGGGTGAGAGAGGGCATCCTTGTCTAGTTCCAGTTTTCAGGGAAATGGTTCCAATTTTTGTCCATTTAGGAATATGTTGGCTGAGGGTTTCTTGTAGATGGCTTTTACTATTTTGGAGTATTTTCCCCATATGCCTAGATGTTCCAGGGTTTTTATCAAAAGGGGTGCTGGATTTTATCAAAAGCTTTTTCTGCTTCTAATGATATAATCATGTGGTTTTTGTTTTGACATCTGTTGATGTATTTAATTACATTTATGGTTTTACGAATGTTGAACCAGGCTTGCATCCAGGAATAAGCCTACTTGGTCATGATGGATGATTTTTGAGATGTATTGCTGAATCCAGTTTGCTAGGATCTTGTTGAGAATTTTAGCACCTATGTTCATCAAAGATATTGGCCTGTAGTTCTCTTTTTTTGTTGGATCTTTACCTGGCTTGGACATCAATGTGATATTGGCTTTGTAATGATTTGGGGAGAGTTCCATCTTTTTCATTCGCCTGGAATGCCTTCTGTAGGATTGGTATCAGCCCTCCTTAAATGTCTTGTAGAATTCTGCTGGATAACCATCTGGACCAGAGCTTTTTTTTGTAGGTAGGTTTCTTATTACGTAGTTGATTTCCTTGATTGTTATTGGTCTATTTAGGGTCTCAATTTCTTCTTGTTCCAACCTAGGTAGGTTGTGTGATGTCAGAAAGTCCTCCATTTCCTTAAGGTTTTCAAGTTTGTTTCCATACAAGTGTACATTGTAGTCTCTAAGTATCATTTGTATTTCTTCAGGGTCAGATGTGACTTCATCTTTTGTGTTTCTGATTGTGCTTATTTGGTTTTTTCTCATTTTTTCTTGGTCAATCTAGCTAGGGGACATGGATTTTGTTTATCCTTTCGAAGAACCAGCTTTTTGTTTCATGGATTTTTTGTATTATCTTTTTGCCTTCTATGTCCTGGATTTGGGCTTTTATTTTTGTGATCAGGATTCTTCTGCTGAAATTAGTGTTTGTGTGGTCTTGTTTTTCCAGCTTCCTTAGGTGACTTGTTAGGCTGTTAATTTGTGTTCCTTCCATTTTCTTCATGTGTGTTTGTAGGGATATAAATTCCCCTCTTACTACAGCTCTAAGTTGTCTCAGAGATTTGGCAAATGTTTCTTCATTTTCATTTGTTTCCAGGTATCTTTTGATCTCTGTTTTGATTTCATCTTGACCCAGGAGCTGTTTAGCATCATGCTGTTTAGTGTCGATGTCTTTGTGGGTTTTGGGGGGACCTTGTTGGTGACAATGTTTATTTTTATTCTACTGTGGTCCAAGAAGGTGCATGGCAGAATTTCAGTCCTTTTAAATTTGCTTATGCTTGATTTATGTCCAATTATGTGATCGATCTTAGAATGTGTTCCATGTGTTGATGAGTAGAATGTGTATTCTGTGGTCTTTGGATGGAGTGTTCTGTAGGTATCAATTAAGTCCCTTTGGTCCAGAGTCTCATTGAGGTTTTGATCTCCTTGATGATTTTTTGTCCTAATGATCTGTCTAGGGTTGTGAGTGGGGTTTTAAAGTCCCCAGTTATGATGGTGTTAGAGTCAATACCTTTCTTTAGTTTTCCTAGAAGTTGCATTATGAAAGTTGGCGCACCTATGTTGGGTGCATATATGTTTAGGATAGATATTTCTTGTTGATGGAGTGAACCTTTTATCATTATGTAGTGGCCCTCTGTATCTTTTTTAATTTTTGATTGCTTAAATGGTATTTTGTCTGAAATTTGGATTGTGACTCCTCCTTTCTTTTGTGTTCCATTCGCCTGAAAATTTGTTTCCCATCCTTTTACTTTGAGTCTGTGTATGTTCTTTCTAGTGAGATGGGTCTTTTGAAGGCAGTATATTGTTGCCTGTTGATATTTTATCCATTTTGCCATTCTATGTCTTTTTAGTGGTGTGTTTAGTCCATTCACATTCAGGATAATTATTGAAATGTGAGAGTTCATCCCTATCATAGAGTTCTTATAGAGTTGTTGTTTTGTTGTTCTTCCAATTGTGTTTTTTTTTTGTCTTTCTTTTGGTTTTGGGGTTGGTTAGTGTATATTTTATTCTTTTCCCTGTGGTCTTGTGAAGAACGTTGTTCTTTTTTCCTTTTCTTCTGTGTTTAGTACTTTCCTAAGTGTTTCATGTAGAGATGGTTTGGTGGCAGCATAAGTTCTTAGGGATTGGATATCTGCAAAAGATTTTAATTCTCCCTTGCTGATAAAGCTTAGCTTGGCCGAGTAGGTTATTCTTGGTTGAAATTGTTTATCTTTTAGGACTTTGAAGATAGGGCTCCAAGCTCTCCTT
>NW_007253238.1:22020-25782 GCF_000164805.1 Carlito syrichta
CTGATTAGATAAGGGAAGTTTTCTTGAATGATCTCATGGAAAGTTTGTTCAGTGTGGTCTCTGTTTCTCTTTCTGTCTCAGGAAGTCCAATTGCTCTTAGGTTAGGCCTCTTGAGGTAGTCGCTCATCTCTTGAAGGTTTTGTTCTGTCTTTTTGAGCTTATTTTCTGTGTTTTTAAGAGTTTGGGTCATTTCTATATTTTAGTCCTCAAGCTCTGAGATTCTTTCTTCTGCTTGGGTAATTCTGCTTTCCATTCTTATCATTTTGTCATTTATTTCATTTACAGTATTCTTTATTACTCATCTCAAATATCAGCTTCTCCCTAGTTTCTTCTTGTGTCTTCTCAATTCTTTTTAATCTGTCCATTAATGTCTTGATATCTACGTTTGTAGTTTGAGACCCTTCATTCTGGGGGCTCTTCATTGTTTGTGTGCCAAAGTCAGTTTTCTCAGTGTCTGCCCTCCCCATGGGAGCGACCCATACTCTTCTTTTGGTTTTTCTTCATTTGTGTAGATTTTTCTGTCTCTCTCCCTTTCCCTCCCCTTCTTTAATTCTGTTTTTGAAAGAAGGTGGGGTTGCTTTTGTTTCACTTCTGGAATATCCTGTTCTTCCTTTTGAGGGTCTTCTGGCTTTGTTCACTTTTGAGGTTGGAGTATGGGTTGCAGACTGTACTTTTTTGCAGTTTTGAGGTTTAATTTAGGGGGAAACTGTGGTTCAGAATGTATATGCTGATTTAGCATCCACAAACAGGTATATGAGAACACTGGAAACTATTTCCATCTGCCTTACAATCTGTCCATGTAGCAGTATATAGTCCTGGTCCCTAGATTAAAATGGGTGTATAAAAGAGGATAATAATGGAAGGGGGGGTCAATAGGAAGTTAGAGAGAGAGAAGAGAGGGAGGTAAAACAGACATGCATACCAACTATCAGAGGAGAAAGAGACACAAGGCTGGAAAGAAGTGAAAAAAGACATGCAAGAAAGATTCCCTAAAGAATACTGATAGCTACACAGAGACAGACCAATATAATCATGAAACAGTGTAAGTCAGAAGGCAAACAACAAAAGTGATCAAAATAAACAGTCAAAATGATAAAATCATAAGTCACAATAATAGATCAGACTAATCTCCGGCCTCTCCCCTTTGTTTTTTGTTGCAGGCAGCTAGATTTACTCACAGTTTGGATTTGGCTGCCTGGGTGTTGCTTTTATCTGATTCAGCATAGGGTGGGGCTTTGCCTCCTGTTTAGAGATGTTACCTTAGGAACCAAGGTGGGGGTTGTTGATAGGTGGGCGGGGAAATTTCCATTTCCATTCCTGGAGAATGGCAGAGACAGATTCTCTTTTGTAGATCCGTTTCTCTCCGCTTGTCTGTGTCCCCAAGCTTGGAGTCATGTGCTGAGTGCCTCAGCCAGGGTGGGCCTGGAGTTCCAGAGCTCCAAAGCTCCAACAGGCTGGTGGTGAGCAGTGAGAGTGGCCCTAGGACCCCTATAGGGTACTTCAGCCAGGAATGGGACCAGTGTCTCTGAGGGGTGGTTCTCTCAGAGCCTCCCTGAGTGACCGGTGGCTTGTTGCTGGGTGCCGGGCAAGAGACGATGTAGCCAGGGAGCAAGCTGAGACCCAAAACTCCCATACATGCAGTGGAACAGCAGCAGCAGGGGGCTGCAAAATCCAGCCCTGCATGGGACCGAAGGGCCCCAAGCCTCGGACCAGCATGACTGGTGGTGGGCTGGGGGCTGGGGGAAGAAAAGTAAGAGTCTTTTTGGGAACTCACGTTAGGAGAATCTCACAAGTCCACCTATGCCATCGCCATCTTGCTGGGAGCTCCTAATGGGTTCTTACTTACCAAAATCAAGACTGGGTTCTAATTCTAGGTCAAATAACTGCTTGAGAGTTGAATCTCAAGAAAAACTTTTTGAAATAAAAAATAACTCTTTAAAAACTGTCTTTTGGGTAACTTATTTATGATGTGGTTCTTATAATAATAATAGTTGTTATTCATAGATGATTAAAAGTGATATTTCATAAAATTTATGTAAGGGAAGACAGAAACTTCCAGACAGACAAAAGAGAAAAATTATGAAAAATGTATGTAATATCACAGAACAATAAAGAATATGTGAATATTAAAGAAAATCAAGGTATGTGTCAAGCATCAAAGTATAGTAAATTACTAATAAATGTAGTTCTGTTATTTGTATAGGCAGTATGATAAAATTAACTACTATCTATTTTAATGAATGTATGAACCGAGAAACAACACATTAACTGAATGTGATTTGGAATAAATTTCTAACCAGCACAAATAGACAGCAAGATATATGAGTAAAAAGCATGTAGAAAGCAGCAAAATATAGTCATTATGAATGTACAGATAGCCATAATATATGTAGACAAATGTTTCAATACAAACTGGCACATGGTACTGCACAAATAAAAAAAACTGGCACAAAGTAGAGGACTGGACCATAGTTGTAAAGCAGGTGCACTCTTCTTAAATCCCTGAATATTCCCCAGCAATTGACAGATATTAATTATAGTAAGAATGGATATTTAAGATAACATAGCCTGATAAGCAGAAAAGAATATTTAAAAGGCATCATGAAATTTTCTTATATTTATCTTCAAAACCTTGACATAATCATCTTTAACAATTAGGAAAATGTCATTCCCAAAGTGTAAAAAAAAATTATTGGTGGAATTTATTAAACAACCCAAATAATTCCAGAACATTGTTTTGTATACAAGTGGAATTAGAGATGTGACTTTTTATTCTTAGGTAGGTATTTCTTTTTATTCCCAGTCTAAAAACAGTTATTGGTTAATCAGTATGTAACGTGTATTAGGAATAAAATTATTATAAAGATGAAAGTCAATCTTTACTTTAAATCTACTTTCCAAAAAAAGGAATTTTCTTCTCCTGATGAGAGTTAATAGTTAATATAAAAGATTTAATAATTGGTAATAGGGGAAAACTTTATATAGTTTAAAAATCGGAAGAAATAAAATATTTCAAATTTATTTTTCATAGCCCTCTACATAACCATCTTTAGTAGTTTTTGGTTTAGAGAAAGCATCATTTCCAAAGCATATTTCTAATAGATTTACATTCAAAATGGTCCAGTGTCATGCTTACTTTGGCGGGGCAAATTCTAAAGTTGGGACAACACAGAGAAGATTAGCATGGCCCCAGGGCAAGGGTGATATGTAAATTCGTGAAGTATTTCGTATTTTTAAAAAATAATATCTGGCAACCCCCCTGGATCCTCTCCTACTGTGGGAAATTTTCTGTCCTCTCAATGAATCCTACTTTAAAATAACAACAACAACAACAACTGTCAACTGTCTTCTGTGTTCAGAGAGGCAATAAGAAAGAACCAAACAACTGAACATAACTTTTCTGATAGGCTGTATCTCCTAATGTTAATCTATTCTGGCCTTAGATTCCTTTCCAGTCCATTAATCTAAGCACCTACAAAAACCAGTGTCATTTTTCTTCCTCTGATTAGGTTTCTACTCATTGCTGTTTCAACTTTAAAATATTTGGTTCTGAGTGATGGGATTGTCTCTTCCCGAGTAATGAAGGAGAGTTCCCATTGTTTTGCATTCTCATCAGCATTTCAGGGACCAAGACTACATACTGCTGAATGGACAGATTGTAAAGCAGAGGGAAATAGGTTCCAGTGTGCTAATACACCTGTGTGTGGATGCTAGAATCAGCATATACATTCTGAACCACAGCTTCCCTCTCAATTAAACCTC
>NW_007253238.1:26250-27288 GCF_000164805.1 Carlito syrichta
CCTGAGATAACAGTAATAAAGAATACTGTGAATGAAATAAATAACAAACTGATAAGCATGGAAAGCAGAATTACCCAAGCAGAAGAAAGAATCTCAGAGCTTGAGGACCAAAATATAGAAATAACTCAAACCCTTAAAAACAGACAATAAGCTCAAAAAGACAGAACAAAACCTTCAAGAGATGAGTGATTACCTCAAGAGGCCTAACCTAAGAGTAATTGGACTTCCTGAGGCAGAAAGAGAAACAGAGACCACACTGGAACAAACTTTCCATGAGATCATTCAAGAAAACTTCCCTTATCTAATCAGTGATGCAAAAATTCAAACACAAGAGATTCAGAGAACCCCTGCAAGACAACAAATGAGAAGACCAACTCCTAGACACATAATAATTCACCTAAACGAAGTAGGCATAAAAGAAAAAATCCTAAAGGCAGCAAGAGAAAAAGGCCAGATCACCTACTATGGAAGACCACTCAGTATAGCAGCAGATTTATCTACAGAAATCCAGCAGGCTAGGAGAGCTTGGAGCCCTATCTTCAAAGTCCTGAAAGATAAACAATTTCAACCAAGAATAACCTACCTGGCCAAGCTAAGCTTTATCAGCAAGGGAGAATTAAAATCTTTCACAGATATCCAATCCCTAAGAACTTATGCTTTCACCAAACCACCTCTACATGAAACACTTAAGAAAGTACTAAACACAGAAGAAAAGGAAAAAAGAACAACTTTCTTCACAAGACTACAGGGAAAAGAATAAAATATACATGAACCAGTCACAAAATCAAAAGAAAGAGAAAAAAAAAAAACCCAAGTGGAAGAACAACAACTCTGTAAGAACTCTATGTTAGGGATGAATTCTCACATTTCAGCAATTAGGCTGAATGTTTATGGACTAAACACACCACTGAAAAAACATAGAATGGCAAAATGGATAAAATATCAACAGGCAACAATACACTGTCTTCAAGAGACCCATCTCACTAGAAAGGACATACACAGACTCAAAGTAAGAGGATGGGAAACAAATTTTCAGGC
>NW_007253238.1:28258-30161 GCF_000164805.1 Carlito syrichta
CTTAAAGAAGCTTTCTTGAAACATTTGTAATTTGGGACATTGGACTGAGAGTGTCATTGTTGGCTTTATGAATAGGACTTGTCTAATGCCTATGAAATTCCTGGCTTATTTGCTACTAAAGCCTATGGGAATCTTGGTTTGTTTGCTACTAAGACCACTAGCTGGTAACTTTTAAAAGATATGTATGTGAAAGAGTTTTCTTTGTCTTGCCCCTTCAAAAATGGTATAAAAGCTCTGTATTAACTAGCATTAAATTGTCATCTGTTCAAGAAGCAGGTGTCCGGTATATGATGGTTCGCCTATCTGTCTCTCCTTCAACACTTCCCATGACTCTCACGGGGCGGGCCCCCGCAAGTGGCGCCCAACACCTGGGAGCTTGAAGGTAATCTTTTCTCTTTATTTTTGGGACAGATAGGATCTCACCTGGGGTGCTGCGGGCCCCCGTGCAGAGACAAGCAGGCAAAGAATAGGTGGGATACACTCATTGGCCAGAAACAGTCTAAATGCAGGAGACTGTTTATAAATGTCTTACTTGATACGTTATCTAAAAAGGGAATTAAAGTGTCTTCTACTCGATTGGCTCATTTTTTGCGATTTGTCCAGGCACAATGTCCCTGGTTCCCACAAGAAGGCACCGTTGATTTGGTTATTTGGACTAAAGTTGGGGAAAAACTTAAACTCTGTTATACTTTGCACGGACCTGATGAGGTCTCTGTTGATGCTTTTGCTTGTGGAATATAATTAGAGATGCTTTGGATCCACGACATGAGTATTCCAAATTCCCTACCAAATTTACCAAAGAGGATGATCCTATATTGGCCTCTAATTCCTCTAAAGCTGTGTCTATACCTCCTCCCTTGGATGACAGCACTCCATCCCCAGCGGATGAGGCTAGTTTGAAAAAGGAGGCAGTTCAGCATCATGAGCAAAAGCATCCTGCTAATTTAATCAATTTATCCTTGACCCAACCTTCTACTCACTATGTGCCGAGGAAGTCTGCTTTCACTCCTGGGCACTCCCTCTCGTCCAAAGTGCCTTACGTTGGTATTAAGGGAGCTAAAAGACAGGCTGAAGAGAAAGGTGATTAGACTCTAGATTTGGGTCGAGTGATTCTGGTTTTTGGCTTCAGGAGGTCACTACTTCTAAAGGATTTACTAGGAGTCACTACTACTTTTAAAGGCCTTTAAAGGATTTGTTTATTCAAGGAGTTAAAATTAATGGCTTGTTGGATACTGGGGCAGATGTTTCTTGTATTGCTGGAAAAGACTGACCTTCTTTGTGGTCAACCCAAGTTGCCTCCTCAGGGCTTATTGGTATTGGTAAAGTACCTTCTGTGGCTAAGAGTTCGCAGATTTTAAAATTTGCAGATGATCAATCCTCAGGAACTTTTTGTCCCTATGTCATACCTTCTATCCCTATTACACTCTGGGGACGAGACATTCTTGCTCAGATGGGTACACTCTTGTGTAGCCCAAACGACAGAGTGTCAGCGCAACTGCTGCAAATGGGATATGATCCCTCTAAGGGTTTGGGTAAAGACGGACAAGGGATGAAGGGACCAGTTCAGATTATAGAAAAAAAAGACCGGTCTGGCATTGGCTATCCAAATTTATTCTAGAGGCTGTTGTTCTTGAAGCTGCTGACCCAATTGTATGGAAAACTAATGAACCAGTTTGGGTGGAACAATGGCCTTTACCATTAGAAAAACTTGAGGCAGCAAAAAATTTAGTGCAGCAACAGCTGGAGGCTGGCCATATAGAGCCCTCCACTAGCCCTTGGAATACACCTATATTTGTTGTAAAAAAGAAATCTGGCAAGTGGAGACTTTTACAAGATTTAAGAGCTATTAATGCCACCATGGAGACAATGGGGGCATTACAGCCTGGGTTGCCATCTCCGGTTG
>NW_007253239.1:0-872 GCF_000164805.1 Carlito syrichta
ATTGGCAGCTAATGAGATTCTGCTCAATAACCTAGAGAAAACTGGCCGGGAGATGATTGAGGATGGTCACTACGCCTCCGACAATGTGGCCACTCGCCTGAGTGAAGTCGCCAGTCTCTGGAAGGAATTGCTGGAAGCTACAGCACAGAAAGGTGAAAAGCAGAAGTTCCTAAATTCTGAAATCTGCCACATTAATCTTTATCACTATGAATTCATCTGGCAACCTCTAGGAGAAGGGATACTACTCATTGGTTTCCCAATTCTTCCTTTTGTTTTAAAATGTAATCTAAATTTATTACACTATATATTAACACAATTTTATGTTTTCTTTATGTATATAAGGTTTTTTGGGTTGAAATTACTTTTGTTTTCTTCAATCTTCTCCTACTATTTTTTTATTTCCCTTGAATAAATATTCATGAACCATGAATTCAGTATTGGTTATGAACTTCTATCTAATGTACTTAAGTTAGGTTTTATATATTTTGCTTCTATAAGCAAGATAAGATATTATGACTTAGGTTATTAAATTAAATATTAAAATATTATTGGTGCCAAGTGTGATGTTCCTGCTAATTCTTATAGATCTTGATCATTAGTTGCTTTTTTTCATCTATGTGAAAACATTCAGGCTCTGCTGTACACTCTTAAAAAATTCCCACATATCTTTTTGAAAAGCCTCTACTTACAGTTTACATCATCTCTTACTTTGGAAAGTTAATCAATTGTCAGTAGTTAATAAAAATAATGAGCTCTGTATTAGTGTTTCCCTTGTCATGAACATCATTTATAAACATGACTCTGACCTGATTACAGAAGAGATATATTATACTGATTTTTCTGGATGTAATTTTGGTTTTTTGTTTAGGAAA
>NW_007253239.1:1537-7973 GCF_000164805.1 Carlito syrichta
CAGCAGAACTATACCTCACCAGGAAATGTAACTAATTTTTTTGTGAGCATTACTATATTCAAATACAAAATATTATCAGAATTCTACAAATTTAAGTTGCCCTTTTGTGAGACATGTGAAACAGCTATATTTTTTATTTTTTGAATATCAAAATATTATATAACTTCTTAAGTTGAGGGAAGGTCTTTTACAGTGAAAAGGACAGTCTGTTACAGTGTATATTACCCTATAAAGGAAGGTATATTATAGTTATGGTACCCAATGTCTTATACCTGATGTCTTCTCCCAGGGACCCAGTTGCATGAAGCCAACCAGCAGCTGCAATTTGAAAATAATGCAGAAGACCTGCAGCGTTGGCTGGAGGAGGTGGAGTGGCAGGTCACCTCTGAAGATTATGGGAGAGGTCTGGCTGATGTGCAGAACAGACTCAGGAAACACGGCCTCCTGGAGTCTGCTGTGGCTGCTCGTCAGGTTCGTTGTTGGATCTTTGACTACTCATAAGCAATTGGTATACATGCTCTGAGCACATCCAGAATAAGTAATTATTATTGCTGAGAAAGCAAGAGAGCAAAGCATCAAAGGTAAAAATTCAAAATTTTTAGTCGATCTACTGCTTCTTCCTAATATCCCCCAATACAGCCAAGAGACCTCAGTGCCCAGTGTCATCTGTCAGAACTATGAGGCTGATATAAAATCTTATTGACTCTTCTAAATATAGTGCTCTTCTGTCAATCCAGAAATACGGGTTTTATATATAGCCTTGTCAAGTACTAGTTTTATGACCTTAGCTAGGTCATTTCACTTTTTCGTGCCTGTAAAATAAGTGTTTGGGAGAAAATTTATTTTTGCTGTTCTGATATTCTATGATTCGGAGCTTGAAAATATCTTGACTTTTATCATTTGTTTCAGTTGATATAGTTGTCCAGGCTCTTAGCTTCAGGGATATTTCCCCCAATGTCCTATAAGATTAGTATTTAAAATTAATTTATCCCATACATTTCTAGATCATGGATACTGTATGTGAGTTTTGGGAGAACTCAGCTGAAATTCACTTTCAGCTGACTCAATTTATAATACCAGGAATGCTAGCTTATACTGGGGGACCCCCCAAAAAACCCCAGAATTATTTATTAAAAATTGTGGATTTATTCTTTTTTTTTTTTTTGAGTTGGAGTTTCACTCTGTCGCCCAGACTGGAGTGCATTTGCCACTCCCGGCCACCGCAGCCTCGGCCTGCTGGGCTCCGGCGATCCTTCCGCCTCAGCCTTCAGAGTAGCTGGAATTACAGGCATGCGCCACCACGCCAGGCTAATTTTTTTATTTATTGTAGAGATCAGTTCTCGCTGCCCAGCGGGTCTCGAAACCATGGGCTCAGGGGATTTATTCTTACATGCTTAAACTTTAGTCACCTTTAAAGTGTTCTCCGTTTGATGCATTGCACCTATCAAGATACTTTTTTCATTGTTCAAAACGGTTTTCTAACTCAACGATTTTAATACTTTTTAGTGCTTCTGCCATTTTTTGTTTCACCTCTTCCACATCAGCAAAATGTTTCCCTTTGAGGACTTTTTTCATCTGGGAAAACAAACAACAACAACAAAAATTGCTCAGGGTGAGATTCAGTGAATAGGGATGGTGAGGTACAGGGTAATGCTGTTTTGGATCAGAAACTGCTGAATGCTCAGCCCGGTGTGGGCATGTGTGCTCATAAATCACCCATTATGAAATGGGCAAATGCATTGAAAGAATTATATATATAATTTTTTTTTTGAAAGAGAAGTCTGAATAGAAAGAAACAAATAACATACAAAAATTCCCAATATATTTTAAATCTGACACAGCAGAACTATACCTCTCCAGGAAATGTAACTAATTTTTTTTTGTGAGCATTACTATATTCAAATACAAATATTATCAGAATTCTACAAATTTATATTCTACAAATTTTATGTATATATAAAACTGAAGCCAAATAAAGCTTCTCACAATAATGCTAACTGGTGTACCAATGTCGATCAGTTCTTCTTTTTTTTTGAGTTGGAGTCTTACTCTGTCACCCAGACTGGAGTGTAGTGGCCGCTCCCAGCTACCGCAGCCTCGACCTGCTGGGCTCCGGCCATCCTTCCGCCTCAACCTTCCAAGTAGCCAGAATTACAGGCATGAGCTACCATGCCCAGCTGATTTTTTGATTTATTGTAGAGATGAAGTCTCGCTGCCCAGTTGGGTCTCGAACCTGTGGGCTCAGGCAATCCACTCACCTCAACCTCCCAAAGGCGTGGGATTATAGGATGAGCCACCGAGCCCGGCTTGATCAGTTCTTAAAACACTTACTTAGCAGAGGAAGCCTGTATTACTAAGGGCCTAACCTTCAAAAGAAAATTCTGGGGTCTTTCTGTGTCCTCCCTCGTATTTTAAAATAATTCTGCTGTTCCCTAGAAAAATCTACGAATCTCTTTTTAATACATGTATTTTTAAAATACATTTACATGTGTGTTTAAATACATGCTTTAAATTCATGTCTACTCTTTGTTCACTCTGAGTTAAATGGGAAAAACAGAAAAATCTACAGAAAATGGAAAAAAAGTCAATCATTTATATGACTTTAGGGATGGCTTGACAAGGCTTTAAATAAAGTAATAGCCTGAAGGTAGAAAAATCATAGAAAGATGACTTTGAAATCTATATGGAAGAAGACCATTTCAAAGGAGGAAAAAAATAAGATGGGTTTCATTTTTTTGCTTGCTTGTTTTAAAGTACACAAAAAAGGACATCTTGAAGAAAATGAACTGTGTGTGTAAACTCTTAAGAAATAGGAATGTGTGATATCATTTGGGAAAGTTAGGGTAGCTGATCACCAGGAATTGATTCTTCTAGTGGGATTAGAGGCTATTAAGATATAATGTTTTCAAAGGAAATTTTATATATAAAAATGTTAAAGTTGAAAAAGATCTTCAATATCCCCTAGCTTAAAGTTTTCATTATAAATATGAGGAAACTAAATAAAAGGCGAAAGAACTTTCCTGGGATTATATGGCAATGGATTGGCAGCCAAGAATAGATGCCAGATCTCTTACCTTCTTGGCTTGGGGCAACTTGTACTACATTAGAGGTTTTCAAAGAGTACAGTGGATCCACAAAGATGATTGTGCTTGAAAATCACTCTATTATTCTATGATGTTTTCCAAAGTGCCCTAAAATGTTGGCTAGTGAAACATTTTAATTATTTATGCAGTCTTTAATTTTTTATGAAGAAGTGAGCATATGTTTTTATGAAGTTATTGATAGTCATTTTTTTTTTCCAAATGGAGAAGAGAGAGATTTTTAGGCTAAGTGCTGAATGGCAAAGTATAAAAAGTAAAAGCAATGCCTGGTATTTTGTCTCTTGAACTACTCTTAATGTACCACCCCATCCCTAACAAACATCAAACAGAACAAGCAGACAAACAAAAATCCTGGGTACTATGTTTCTGCCGGGCCAGTTATAGTTTACTTCACTGATAAAAATTTAATGTACCTCTTGTATCTATTTTACCATATAGGTATACAACTAAATTTTTATTTCTAGGAAGAACCTTCAAAATCTCATATTTGTATCCCTCCTTTCTCAGACAGGACCCAAACGGGCATGACTAGATAGTGGTCAAAGCAGTGCCTTTACATTTCTCTTTCTTAGTTTTCTGATGTTTGTTTTTGTAACATCACATTTCCTCTCATAGGCATTGTTCCTGCTAGGCAACAAACATAAGCCTGAGAAATTTCCATTTATTTGCAGTTATACCTCATTTTAAAGAGAGAGAAAGAGTGTGGTAAAGGAACTGAGATATAAAATGGCTCCCACCTTTCTTTTGCGGGGAGAGGGAGGCCCAAATTACCAACACTACCAAACAATTTTAAAGCTCTGCAGTTCTGATTTTTCTGATTTTCACAGAGTATCATTCTAGATGTATATTGTCCTTTCTGAAACGCAATTGAGAACCTATAAATAGCCCTCAACTGAAGAGTTGATTCTCCTTGTGGCAGCCACTTCCATTCCATTTTACTGATTTAATGAGAGGTCTTAATACAGTTCAAATGAGAGTTGATTCTCCCACGTCCCCTTCCCCTCCACACCAAACTTTCATCACTTCCCACTAAATGAGGGGGTTTCCTGACAGCCATGTTATTTCTCCCTCAGGATCAGGTGGATACCCTCACAGACCTGGCTGCATATTTCGAAGAAACAGGCCATCCTGATGCTGGGGATATACGTGAAAGACAAGAGTCCTTGGTGTCCAGGTATGAAGCACTGAAAGAGCCGCTGGCCACCCGAAAGAAGAAGCTTATTGACCTACTCCGTCTGCAGCAGATCTGCAGAGATACAGAGGATGAGGAGGCGTGGATCCAAGAGACTGAACCCTCAGCAGCCTCCACCTACCTTGGTTAGTACAGGCCTGAGCAGGATGAGCCTCAAGGAGAGGACCAGGGTCTGCAGATTGAGAGATCTGGGATACAGTCATGAGGGGTTTGTTCTCAGCTCTTCCTCTTCGGAGTCATGAAAATTTGTCCATGATTTGGCCAAGATTTTTTAAAAATTATACTAAAAAATGAATCTTCTAAGCCAGATAAGCCAGATATTATCAGTGCCATGAATTTAGGGACTCGGGGAAGAGCTAAAGTGCTCAACTTTTTGCTGCTTGCTCTAAAATTTAAGTTATTGTGAAAGACCTTGACTGGGCAGTCATGGTTAACGTTTGAGATACTAAGTGTGTTTGTGGAGACTGTTGTTGGTCTCCTTTTATAAACTAAATGAGCTGTTTATTACAAAAATAAAAAGGGTAAAGTAGCAGATAAAGAAGACATTAGTTCACCAGTGTCTGTGCCTGGACACTTACACTGAAATACAGAAAAGAAAGTGCACATAAATATAATGCGACTTTGTACACATGTACTGGGAGCAACTATGAGAGGCTGGACAATGAGAACAATGGAGGAGAACTTTGGGAAAATTTCCTAGAAAAGCCCAAGGTTTATCTGAAGGCACAGGGAGTTTCTGGAGAGATATTTTGAATAAAAGCTACTGGAAAAGAAAGTTTGAAGGGAAAGGAGGTAAAGCATAGTTAGGAGACAAGGAGGATAAAGCAGAGAAAATAAATTGGGGATCTTAGAAGGTGGAAGAAATTTCCAGTAGGTAGTATTTATTGTGTGCTTGTTAGTGCTAGGCAATAAATGAGGCACTTTTTATAAGTTATTTCTAATAATTACAAATAAGCCTTCAAACCTGTCATAGTGTGCCTTTTTCATGGCACAATGAAAAAATAAAAATCTATATTTAGAGGAATTAGTAACTTTCTAAACTCTATAGAAATTAAAGAGTATCAGTTCCTGCTTTGTACACCACAATATTCTGAAAGGAAGTGTGTACATAATGTTGGGCACTTGAGTTAAGAAGCAACTTGCCTTTTGACCTATATTCTAATGAA
Source organism: Carlito syrichta (assembly GCF_000164805.1). Classification (NCBI taxonomy): domain Eukaryota; kingdom Metazoa; phylum Chordata; class Mammalia; order Primates; family Tarsiidae; genus Carlito; species Carlito syrichta. The sequence continues at coordinate 6,997 of NW_007253239.1, forward strand.
AATAGTGATGTGTTTATTATCTTTTGTATAGTAATGAATTGAAATTTCTTAGTAGAAAGAGGCAAGGGGAGGAACACAGATGAGTAGAATTAATTGAGACAGATGGCACAAATTTAAAGATGCCCACCCAGTGATTAGAATGTCAAAGGAGGAATTTGTACGATGAAGAATTCTGAAAAAGTGAAGTCCACTACTTCCATACACCAGAATAATCACAAACTATGAAATTTCTTCCCTTTGTAGGCAAGGACCTGATTGCCTCCAAGAATCTTCTGAACAGGCACCAAGTCATCCTGGAAGACATTGCCAGTCATGATCCACGCATCCGAGTGATAACAGAGAGGGGAAACAAAATGGTAGAGGAAGGTACATTTGATTTAGATTGCACTGGCCAAAGCCTCACTATGCCAGACCTCTGGGAAGAAGTTTGTACAATCTTAGGTCTTCAAGGGAATTTAAAAATAATTTAAAAAATTTAAAATCCATTTTCCCACTCAATTCCATTTGGCATTTTTGACAGGGGGAAATACAGCTTTGTACATTCCAGTCATAGGAATCATCCAATCTCATGAACCAGTCCTCTCTATTTTTTATAAAGCCAAAATTATTAGAATAAAATGTTTTTGCACTAAACATCATTATGCTTCTCTATAAAAGTTACAGAATTCAAAATCTAAGTTGTGAAACAAATCAGGTCCCTTTCCCATGTGGGAGCTTCCAGATTTGTGAAGATAGATCTTAGGTTTGCTGTGTCTTATTATCTTCATGGTGAACAGTGCCATTTCTTTACATTTCTCATTTTATATAGTTTTAATGCCTCTACTCACCCTGACCTTTCATGTTCAGACATCCCCACTGCATAAACATGATGCTTAGAATTGAACATCATAAACCAGATGTGGTATAAGCATGCAGATTGCATTGGGATTTTCCTTCTGTTAATTGAAGAGTCAATTGCTGTCAACCAGTATCCATAT
>NW_007253240.1:0-797 GCF_000164805.1 Carlito syrichta
TTGATGGAGTGAATCTTTTATCATTATGTAGTGGCCCTCTGTATCTTTTTTAATTTTTGATAGCTTAAATGGTATTTTGTCTGAAATTAGGATCGCGACTCCTCCTTTCTTTTGTGTTCCATTCGCCTGAAAATTTGTTTCCCATCCTCTTACTTTGAGTCTGTGTATGTCCTTTCTAGTGAGATGGGTCTCTTGAAGGCAGTATATTGTTGCCTGGTGATATTTTATCCATTTTGTCATTCTATGTCTTTTCAGTGGTGCATTTAGTCCATTCCCATTCAGACTAATTATTGAAATGTGAGAGTTCGTCCCTATCATGGAGTTCTTATTGAGTTATTTTTCTTCCACTTGGTTTTTTCTTTTTTCTTTTTTTTTTTTTGTCTTTCTTTTGCTTTTGGGGTTGGTTCGTGTATATTTTATTCTTTTCCCTGTACTCTTGTGAAGAACGTTGTTCTTTTTTCCTTTTCTTCTGTGTTTAGTACTTTCTTAAGTGTTTCATGTCGAGATGGTTTTGTGGCTGCATAAGTTCTTAGGGATTGGATATCTGGGAAAGATTTTAATTCTCCCTCACTGATGAAGCTTAGCTTGGTTGGTTAGGTTATTCTTGGTTGAAATTGTTTATCCTTTAGGACTTTGAAGATAGGGCTCCAAGCTCTCCTAGCCTGCAGGGTTTCTGCAGATAAATCTGCTGCTATTCTGATTGGTCTTCCATGGTGGGTGATCTGGCCTTTTTCTCTTGCTGCCTTTAGGATTTTTTCTTTTGTGCCTACTTTATTTAGGCGAATTATTATGTGTCT
>NW_007253240.1:817-16514 GCF_000164805.1 Carlito syrichta
GGTAGTCACTCATCTCTCGAAGTTTTTGTTCTGTCTTTTTTAGCTTATTTTCTGTGTTTTTAAGAGTTTGGGTTATTTCTATATTTTGGTCCTCAAGCTCTGAGGTTCTTTCTTCTGCTTGGGTAATTCTGCTTTCCATGCTTATCAATTTGTTATTTATTTCATTCACAGTATTCTTTATTACTGTTATCTCAGATATCAGCTCCTTCCTAGTTTCTTCTTGTGTCTCCTCAATTCTTTTTAATCTCTCCATTATTGTTTTGATATCTACATTTGCATTTTGAGACCCTTCATTCTGGGGACTTTTCATTGTTTGTATTCCAAAGTCAATTTTCTCAGTGTCTGCTCTCCCAGGCGTCTGGGAGAGACCCATACTCTTCTTTTGGTTTTTTTTCATTTCTGTAGATTTTTCTCCCTCTCCCCCTTTCCCTCCCCCTCTTCAATTCTGTTTTTGAGGGAAGGTGGGGTTGCTTTTATTTCTCTTCTGCAATGACCTGTTCTTCCTTATGAGGGTCTTCTGGTTTTGTTCACTTTTCCCTCTGCTTTACAGTCTGTCTATTCAGCAGTTTGCAGTCTTGGTCCGTTCAGAGAATCTCACCAGTTCACCTATGCCGTCGCCATCTTGCCCCATCTCCCCTATGCTTGTTAATTAGGTCCATTTTGTTAACTTTGTTTTATAGATCTTCTCTGTCATTATATATACATTTTAACTTTTTCTACTGGTTATTAAGAGAACAATGTTAAAATTTTCTAATATAATTTAAAAATATCTGCTCATTCTTTTAGTTTGGTCAGTGTATTCATTTTATATTTTAAAGTTATAATATTGAGTGCATAAAAATTTAAAATTGCAGTATTTTTTTGCAGGTATATCTCATCATCGTTTTAAAATATTTAAAAAATATTCTTCATCTCTAGTAATACATCACATTTAAATTATAATCTTTCTGATATTAAAATAGCACACCAGAGGAGATGAGGGGGTTTTGGGGTTTTTTTGCTTTAATTGCCAGTACTTGCACAGTAATTTTTTTCTTTCAGTATCAGTCTTTGTGTGCAAAGCAGGTTTCTGTGTGTAGTATAGTATATACAATCTTTCACTTGAAGTATTCTGTGAATCTACCACTTTTCATTGTTTCCTAATGTTCAGTACCTTTAAAGTTAACATTTCATATATTTTCTTCGTTTTTTGATTGTTTCAAAAAATAATAAATTATATTCCTGTTATTCCACTCTGGCTAAAATTACACACTTGTCAAGAATCTTTTAGAAATATTTATAAGAAGAAAATAATTAACTAACTCAGATTATTATCATTCCTGTGTTCTTTATCCCTTTGTGGTCATCTAAAGTTCTATCTGGTATTATCATCCTTCTACTGGCAGTTAATAATTTTAGCTTCATATGCCTTAAAATGGCTTTATTTTGCCTTATTATATGAAAGATTTTTCCTGAATATAGGATTTAACATTGACTTTTTATTTTAGTATTTTAAAGGTATTATTCCACTGTCTTTTGTCTTGCATTGTTTCTAACAGGAACTCTCTGTCATACTTATCTTTCTTCTTTTATATATAATATATGTTTTTTTCTTTGACTGTGTTTAATATTTTCCCTCTGTCATTAAATTTAAACAGTTTGCCAGGCTTGGTGACTCAGCCTGTAATTCCGAGCCTTGGGAGACTGAGATGGGTGGATTGCCTGAGCCTGCGGGTTTGAGACCTGCCTGGGAACTTGGCGAGACTTCATCTCTATAATAAATCAAAAATCAGCCAGGCATGCTAGCGCGCATCTGTAGTTCCAGGTGCTTGGAAGGCTGAGGCGGAAGGATCACCGGAGCCCAGGAGGTCAAGGCTGCGGTGGCCAGGAGTGGCCACTGCACTTCAGTCTCAGTGACAGAGTGAGACTCTAACTCAAAATATATATATATATATACATATATTTGAACAGTATTTATATATGTTTGTAGTTTGTGTAAAGTATGTGTATTTTCTTGCAATTCAATAGAATACATTTCTTGGATCTTTGTTTTAAAATTTTCCTCAAATTTAGAAAATGTCCACCAATATCTTTACAAATATGTTTCTCTTTAACTTCCCATGTCTTCTATCTTTAGGTTCACTGGTCTTATTTCTTCAATGTCAAATCTACTGATAATCACATGCAGTGTATTTTTCATCTTAGAAATTTTAATTTTCATATCTGGATACTCAGTTTGGGTCTACTTTATATGTTCTATGTATTTATTTAATAATTATTTTTTCCTCTAGTTTCTTGAACAATCATAAGTTTTGCAGTTTCTCTGTCTACAAATTCTATTATCCATGTCAGTGCTAAGCAAGTTTCAACTGAGTATTTTCTTCGCCTAATTATGAGTTGTGTTTTCCCATGATATTGCATAGCTAGAAATTTGTTACAGAACACTGAACATTGTGAATGTTACCTTATTGGTTGCTAGATAGTTTTGAATTTCTATGTATATTCTTGAGCTTTGTTCTTGGATGCAGAAAACTAATCTTGAGATTGGTTGATGCCTTGGGGTCTTGCTTGTAAGCCTTTTTAGGTGCATAATAGCAGCATTTAGTCAAGAAATACTTTTTCTTACTACTAAAGCAAGACACTTTGTACCAAATGTTCAATGAATTCTGAGGCTTTCTACACTATTTGGATCAGGAACTACACCTGGATTTATGTGAGCTTCTTTTCCTAGCCTTGAATATTTTTTTTGTCATAAACTGAATCCTTGAGTACATGTTCTGAAGATTTCAGATTTCTGTCTCAATGCAGCTCTTGTTCCTTGATTACTGTGCCTGGAAATTTCCATACTCTCTGCTCTGTTCTTTCAACTTGAGCTTGCCTGATTTCCTTCTTGTCATTAAGTGACCTAGAAACTCTCTTCAGGCTGTAGGTCAGGCAAATTTATATCTCACCTCTTTGTTTTCTTTATATTAAGGATCACATAATTTTGTTGCCCAGTGTTCAGTGTCATGAGAATTATTATTCCATATATTTCATTTCTTTTTTTAGTTATTTCTGTTAGTTTGTAGATCTAGTCTGTGTTAATTCATCTTTGCCCAAAGCAGAACTATAGAAATTGTCTTTAGATTATAACATTTAGTCTCAAGTTAGAGTGTGACTGAAGACTTAAAAAAACTCATATATTAACACAGTGATTGAACAGGTTTTGTGGCCACCTCACTTTGTGGACATTGTGACCATTCTTTTTTTTTTTTTTTAATAAGAGGAATGATTGCAGTGAACATACAAAGGTTAGTAGAAGCTAGCATACAAAGAAGATGCCAAATATTCAGGGGTGCATGTTAATACTTTGCACTGGGATGGAGGTTAAGATAGTGGCCAACAGGTCATGCTGTAAGAACCTCCATGGAGAAAAGTGTCAATAAAGTCTCTCTGCATGAGTAAGTGGGTGCTGGGGGGAGTGTGAAAGTCCATCTGAGGGAAGACGTGTACATGCACCTGGGTTCCCCCTCTGAGAGAGACTCTAAGCTGCCACCACCCTGAAATTAGAATGCACCTCACAAGATCATGTGCAGAAATGTCAGGTACATGCCAGAATGAACCTGAGAAAAGCCTGCTGAATTCAGCTGATTCCTAGTGCCTGGCACCAGGTCTACACCATCACCTGTCTTACTATATCTGCTGGCGCACAGGATCAGATTATTGGAGAAAGAGCATCTGAGAATCCGGAGAGGAGTCCATGCCTGGTGAGGTGCCACCCAACGAAGCCATTTTCTGGGCAGAGCTTTGCATTCCTCCACTCAGGTCCCCACAGCCTCCAACTTGTTGCCTGAGTCGTGTGGAGAAACTATTGCCCCAGGTGCTCCCTCACCATTGAAGTAGGAGAGAGACTGCTCTGGGTTTTGCCTCACTGCTTCAACACCTGTCAGGGAGCTGGAAGGGTCTGTGGACAGAGTCAAGAGATCCAATCTCTTGGAATGGTAGATCAACTACTCAGGGCTTAATCATGGTCCAGAGGAAGTATCCTGAGAGTACAAACTTCAGAGGGACCCGATGAGTGCTGAGTTTCAGGCGCCCCATCTCCTATCCTGATCCAGGCTTGGGGCAAAGGTTGTGGCCAGAAAAGGATGAGGAAGAACTCCAAAGAGATCAGTGATGAGTCTGGACTGTCCCAAATCCCCTCCTCCCCAGCAATCCTCTGAACATCAGGCCCACACAGTTGGGTCACGACTGAGAGAGACAAACCTACAGAAAACCTGGACATCAGTCACAGTAGAAGAACCCCATTCCATGATAGGCCTGTCTGGGACAACCTTGTGAGAGTACATACCTGGGGAAGAGACTAACCTGTACATCCCCAACAGAGATCTCCCTGACCATACGAGAGTGGGAGGGAAGGACTGCAGCCCCCCCACCTCCACTGCCCCTTCTCCTTCCCTGCTTCATTCCCTGAGGAGAGAGTAAAAGAGGTGGCTCTGCAGGAGAGGTCTGATTAGAGAAACAATTACACACAATTAGAGAGCCCGCCACAAGAGGGCAGGTTTTTTGTTGTTGTTTTGTTTTTTGTTTTGTTCTGTTTTGTTTTTTAAATTTTCAATTACTTTCTAACTTTAAAATTTTTCTGACTGGTTGTTAGTTCATCTATTTTTAAAATATTTTTCCCTTGTGCTTGAATGTGCATGTGAGGCTTTGATCTGCATTGTCCCCAGTTTTTGTTTCTTTTCTTTTTCTCTTTCTTTCTTCTTTTGTAATTATCTGTTTATGTGTGTATGTGAATGACTGAGTGTTTATTTTTGATTTTGTTGTTGGGTTTTGCTCTTTTGTGCTTCTCGTTTTTTAATATTCATTTCTTTTGCAATTTAAGAGGTGTGTCAATATATGTGTGAGGGGGTTCACCTGAATCTCCCCCCTCTTTTTTTCCTTTCTTTTTCTTCTTTTTCTTATTCTCCACCCTTTGGTCTTTTTTTTTCTTTCTTCTCTATTCACCTTGTACTAGGCATGTGTGTGTGTTTAGTTTTCTTGGTTTTTCTTATTGTGGTTTGTTTCATTTTGGTTTGTTGCTATTCCAGATTGTTTTCTACTGTTGGTTTCTACTTTGCATCATCATATAGAGTGGTGGTGGGGAGTTGATCTCAGGGAACACATACCACAATAAGTGAACAATTTAATTTACAAGTAGTATCCCCCAAATTACTCAGATTTCAAAAACTACAAGAGACAGCAAGTCTTCCCATTCACCATCCTATTTCAAAATAGAACAAATCCAGAGCCCAGATCAGGGAAGAATAGAGGACTGAGCAAACATCAGAAGGGAATGCCTCTCCCACTGACACTGAATAACAGAACTAAAGAAAAAAAGCTAGAGCTCTATCACAAATGAGGAAAAGTCAAAGGAAGACCTCAGGCAATTCCAAGTCCACCAAAGACAAAACTCCTGCAAATCAGACATTGGTGTCCAAACAATGGAAGTCACAAACGACTGGCCCCAGAATATGACAGGGTTTAGGGAATGGCTGGCAAGAGTGAATAGGACTCAAGAAAGACAAGATGCAACACTGAAAGGACTTGTAACAGAGATTAAGGCAATAAAAATTTCATCCAGAAAATAATAACAAGATGTCAAGCATGGAAAGCAAAATTAATCTAACTGAAGAAAGAATCTCAGAACTTGTAGACAAGAATATTGACCCAATCTGTAAAAAACATAGAAAGAAGACTCAGGAAGAAAGAGCAAAGCCTACAAGAGATGTGTAATTATATCAAGAGACTGAAACAATGCCTGGTTGGTACCCCAGAAAAAGAAAGGGAAAATGAGAACAACTTGGAACAAGTATTCCAGGATGGTAATCCACAAAAACATTCCCCATTACACCAGAGATATGACAGCCAACCACAAGAGACACAGAGACCCCCACAAGACATCAAATGAGAAGACCAAACCCTAGACACATAGTAATTCACCTACACAAAGTAGGCACAAATGAAAAATCCTAAAGGCAGCACGAGAGAAAGGTCAGATTACATACCAGGGAAAATCAATCAGACCTATTAGCAGAAACACTACAAACAAGAAGGGACTGGAGCTCTTTATTCAAAATCCCCCAAGAAAAGCAATTTCAACCAAGAATTTTCTATCCAACCAAGCTCAACTTCATCAGTGATAGACAATTAAAATCCTTCCCAGATATACAATTTCTAAGAGATTATGTAACTTTCAGACCAGCTCTATAGGAGACAGTTAAAAATGTATTAAGCACAGAATAAAGAAAAAAATGAATGACCACACACTTCCCAAGAGAACATCAGAGCACAGAATTAACAAAGAATACACCACAATAAGAAACTTGAAGACACTCACATACATTAACCCCAATGCCAAAATAAAATTAAAAAAACAAACAAAAATTTTATAAGAACCCCTTGACAGGGAGAAACAATCACATTTAAATAATCAATCTGAATGTGAATGTACCACTGAAAAGAAACAGAATGGTGGACTAGGTAAGAGACCATGTCTCCATTATTTGCTGTATCCAGGAGACTCATCACATTTCAAGCGACACACACAGACTAAAAGTTAAAGGATGAAAAATGAATTTCCAGGCAAATGGAACACAAAGGAAGGCAGGAGTTGCAATCTTAGTATCAGACAAAACAACCTTTAAGCTATCAAAAATGTGAAAAGATGCAAAAGGACACTACATAAGGATAAAAAGTTCAATCCGTCAACAAGAAATATCCATCCTAAACATATATGTACCCAACACAGGAGCACCAGCATTTATAAGGCAATTATTAAATAAATAAAAAATGATAATGACTCTAATGCTATATAGCAGGGGACTTGAATACCCCACTGACAGCCCTAGATATGTCATCCAAGCAAAAAACCAACAAGGAAATCCAGAACCTGAACTTGAATCTTGACCAAATGGACTTAGTAGATACCTACACACTATTCCACCCAACAACCACAGAATATACATTCTACACATCACCACATGGAACATAATCCAAAATTGATCACATCTTTGGCCATAAATCAAGCATAAACAAATTCCATAAGGTTGAAATCTTGCCGTGCACATTCTCAGACCACAGTGGAATAAAAACAAATATCAAAACCAACAACATTTCCCCAAAGTCCACAAGGACATGAACACTAAACAGCAGGATGCTGAACAATGACTAGGTCAACACTGAAATCAAAGAAGAAATTGAAAGATTCCTGGAAACAAATGAAAATGAAGAAACATCTTACCAAAACCTCTAGGATGCCATGAAATAGTTTCTAAGAGAAGAATTTATATATCTGTGAGCACACATCAAGATTCTGGAAAGATCACAGGTGGAGAGGCTAAAAAATCACCTAGCAGAGCTGGAAAGAGAAGACCACCAAAACCCCAACTTTAGCAGAAGAATCCAAATCACAAAAATAAGAGCACAAAGACAGGACACAGAGGACCAAAATATCATAGAAAACATCATCAACAACAACAAAAACCTGGTTCTTTGAAAGAATTAACAAGATTGATGAGCCGTCAGCCAGAATGACCAAGAAAAAGAGAGAAAAAGCCCAAATAAACACAATCAGAAATACAAAAGATCAAATCACAAAAGACCCCAGAGAAATGTAAAAGATTATCAGAGATTACTATTTACACCTATATATAAACAAACATAATAACCTAGATGAATTGGAGAACATTCTGACATCACATAACCTCCCCAGGTTAAAACAAGAAGATATTGACACACTAACTAGACCAATAACAAACCAGGAAATTGACTCTGTCATATAAAAATTAGCTATAAAAAAAAAAGGCATGGACCAGATGACTTTCCAGCAGAATTTTGCAAAATATACAAGGGGGGAGCTGATACCAATCCTATTGAAAGTATTGAGAAAGATGGAATTTTCTCCAAATCATTTTATGAAGCTAACATTACACTGATACCCAAACCAGGTAAAGAGACAATAAAGAAAGAGAACTACAGCCAATACCCTTATGAACATAGATGCAAAAATCCTCAACAAGATTCTAGCATATTGGATCCAAAAACACATCTCAAAAATCATCCACCATGACCAAGAAGGCTTCATTCCCAGGATTCAGGGTGGGTTCAACATTCACAAGACCATATCTATAATCAAATGCATCAACAGATGAAAAAACAAGAACTATATGATTATCTCATTAGATACAGAAAATGCTTTGGATAAAATCCAGCATCCTTTCTTTATAAAATCCCTCAAACACCTAGGTATAGAAGGAACATACCTCAAAATTGGAAGGGCCATCTATAACAAACCCACAACTAGCATATTGCTAAATGGACAGAAACTGGAAAGAGTTTCCCCAAAAACTGGAACAAGGCAAGACTGACCATTCTCACCATCCTTGTTCAATATTGTGTTGGAAGTCCTAGTTCATGTAATTAGACAAGAGAAGGAAATCAGGTGTATCCAAATAGGAAAAGAGGAAGTCGTCTTATCCCTCTTTGCTGATGATATGATCCTATACCTTGAAAATCCAAGATAATCTGACAAAAACTTGCTTGCATTAATAAAGGATTTTGGGAAAGTCTCAGAGAATAAAATAAATGTGCAAAGGCAGTTGCATTCCTATACACCAACAACAAGCAGGCAGAGAACTAGATTAAAAACCCAATTCCATTCACAATAGTCACCAAAAAAATGAAATACCTCAGCATCTTCCTAACCAGGGAAGTGAAAGACCTTTGCAATAAGAATTACTAAACACTGCTCAAAAAAATTCAAGAAGACACAAACAAATGGAAAAATATTCCATGCTCACAGATAGGAAGAATCGACATTGTTAAGACGTTCATCCTACAAAGGCAATCTACAGATTCAATGCAACATCCACTAAGTTACCAACATCATTCTTCTCAGACCTGGAAATGACAATACAGAAATTCATATGGAAACATAAATGACCACATATAGTCAAAACTGTCCTTAACAAAAGTAACAAGGCAGGAGGTATCACGCTTCCAGACTTCAAACTCTATTATAAGGCTACAGTAATCAAAACAGTCTGGTATTGGTACAACAACAGGCACATAGTCCAAGGGTACAGGCTAGAGATTCCGGAGACCAAACCTCAATTCCTCAACCAACTCATCTTTGACAGAGACTACAGCAACAACCACTAGGGAGAGGAGAACCTATTCAGTGAATGGTGGTTGATCACATGCAGAAGATTGAAACAGGACCTCTACCTATCACCATATACAAAAATTAACTCTAAATGGATCAAAGACCTAAATGTAAAACCTGAAACCATAAGAATCTTAGAAAACACAGGAGACACCCTTATGGAAGTTGGACCTGGCAAGCAATTCCTATTCAGAAACCTAAAGTTCAATACCTTATGAAATAAGATAGACAAGTGGGACCTCATCAAACTAATGAGCTTCTGCAAAACAAAATAAACCATAAAGAGAGGAGGCAGACATATCACAGAATGGTAAAAATTATTTACCAACTGTATATCTCAAAAAGGCTTAACATCTAGGATCTACAATGAACTAAAATGTGTCAAAAGGAATAAACACACAGCCCCTTTAAAAATGATTAAAAGACAGGAATAAACACTTCTCAAAAGAAGATATACAGGCACCCAACAGACACATGAAAAAGTGCTCAGCCTCACTCATCATCAGAGAAATTCAAATCAAAACCATATTGAGATACCACCTAACCCCTGTAAGAATGGCCATCATTAATAAAACTAACAACAATAGATGCTGGTGAGAATGTAGGAAAAAGGAACACTTCTACACTGCTGGTGGGAATGTAAGCTAGTACAACCTCTTTGGAAGACAGTGTGTCCATTTCTGAAAGAACTAGAAATTGAGCTTCCATATGACCCAGCAATTACCCTATTGCGAATATACCTGGAGGAACTCAAATTATTCTACAAAAAAGATACCTGTATATGTGTTTGTTGCAGCTCTATTCACAATAGCAAAAACATGAAACCCACCGTGTTGCCCATCTAAGCTGAACTGGATTTAAAAACTGTGTTACATATACACAATGGACTATTATGCAGCCATAAAGAAGGAAAAGTGTATGGACGTTGCAGCAACTTGGATGGATTTGGAGTCACTCATATTCAGTAATTTATCACAGAAACAAAGAACAGAATTCCATATGTTCTCATTTATATGCAGACCTAGAACAATTATAATGCTATAAGAAAGCAATTGGCAGTAGTGGGAAACTGTCCAAGGAGGGTGGATGGGACTGGCAGTTGAAAGAAATTGCTAGGGGATGAAGGGGCATACCTCATCAACCAGGGTGCCTGCATGATCAATGTTTATGTACCTAACCCTGAATTGTACCCATATCTTTATAATAAAAATTTAAAAAATATTTTGCACCATCTCTTTCCTTCTAAGCTTTCCTCCTTTTTCACATGCTAGAAGGTTAAAGTCTCTCTTATTGCAGAGTTCCAATGTGGCATCTGTCAATAAGATTTTGCATAAAATTAAAAGAGAGATTGAAGCTAGCCTTGCTCCTGATAATGGAAACTGGTGTACCAACCAAATCTCTTTTTCAGGATTGAGACATTTATTCCTCCAGCTACTGGTCCTATTAAGTGCTGAGGACTCATAACTGAGTCCCTCTCCGAGAACTGGCCTTGGACAAAGAGAACTCCCTTGCCAAATGTTAACCCCACCCAAGGGGTAGTCCACATTCTGTAATTGCTCAATGTGGACGGGAGACTATGAAGGTCCAGACTTCTTGCCTCAAGTCTGCATCTCTGAATGACCATCGCAATTACAGAGCTTGCTAGAAAATTGACTGAAATCTGTATTGCAGCTGCATGATAATGCAGCACTTCCCTTTATCTTAGTATGTTTTATTTTATTCTTTATTAGTATTGCTTCTGAGCGTATACTCCCAATAAATTACCAGGATGCACATTTTCATCTTACAGTTGGTTCCCTAGGGAACCAAGCTGTGAGGGTTAATGCCAGAAGTAATGTTCAGGAACAGACTCTTAAATGTTATTTTGGAACTGGGTCATTCATTATCTGAGAATGAGGACACTGTAACTGATGACAAAATCCTGATAGCACCTGGCTCCCTATATTAAGTATTTTAAATGAGTTGACCTGCAACAGGTACTCTTAACCAGTGGTGAACTAAGTGAGGTTCTGGTAGAAGGAAATGCATATGGTGGACCTTCAAGAACAATATGTTACTGGCAGCACTGGAATACTTTCATAATCACAAATTATGGCAAAGTATGGAAGCCAGAGGACTAAAACTCTCTCATATCCTATATATAACCCGAGAGCAGAATTCTCTTAGAATTGAAAAATTATTTTGATTGAGAAAAGTACAAGGTTGGAAGAATTCTCAACTGCTGCAAACCTGCTACTCAAACATAAGAGGCTTGGTGAGAACCTGGGAAGTTTAGACATTCTGCAGAACAGCTCATTGACTTACTATATCAATGATATCAGGTTAGTTAGACCAACTATATAAAAAGAAGTAAGCAAGTTAAACCATGGGAGATAATCCTTCTGTGGTGCCTAATACATCTGTGCTGTTCTTAGAAGTCCTGTGGCCTAGAGCATTCTGGGACTTTTCCTCTAACATAAATGACAATGTATTGCATCTGGCACATACTGTCACTGTAATAGAAACACAATGACCACTGGGACATATTTTACACTTGGGAATATTCTTTTGACTCATTCAAGGTTGACAACAATGGTGGTTAGATTTGAGTGGGTGGGATCTAAAGCAGAAAAGATCTTCAATCAGTTATCAGATGTGGTAAAATTATTTTGCTGCATAAACCATATAATCCTGCAGATCTAATGGTATCAGAGGTTGCCGGGGACCAGCTCCAGCCAGGTTCAGGGTACCCCAAAGGTGGAGACAGCATCGACGATTGGGGGGAAGAAGAGAGAGAGAGAAAGAAAGAGACTGGACTCCGGTCTAGTGCAGAAGCAATGTGTGTTATTGTGAATTACAACGGGTCGTTTTTTTTTTTTTTTGAGTTGGAGTCTCACTTGGTCACCCAGACTGGAGTGCAGTGGCCATTCCCGGCCACTGCAGCCTCACCTGCTGGGCTCCGGCAATCCTTCCGCCTCAGCCTTCCTAGTAGCCGGAACTACAGGCATGCACTACCACGTACGGCTGATTTTTTTTTTTTATTGTAGAGATGAAGTCTTGCTGCCCAGGCAGGTCTCGAACCTGCGGGATCAGGCGATCCACTCACCTCAGCCTCCCAAAGGCGTGAGATTACAGGCTGAGCCACCGAGCCTGGCTACAATAGGTCTTTTATATACAAAGTCAGATGTGGGAGGGGCATCCCCCACCCACCAGAAACCTTAATCCATGAAAACTTAATCAATGATTACCTTTAAACCCTTTTCATATGATAATCTTAAAATCCCATAACAAAGGATAACCTAATCTGTGACTGACATATTCTATAAACCTTTTTTGTCCTAAGCTGATTTATTTATATCAGGTTAAACAATTCTATAGAAGCTTAAGTATTTACTTTACAAACAAAAGTGGCCCATCCCAGAATGTTTGGAATGTGGCCCAGTCCAAAGTTCACAGTGGGCTACCTGCAAGTAACCCAGCCACATTCATTCAACAAAATGGCTGTCTTCTAAAACTACATTCTACAATTTACACCTTCGATAAATCCTAAGATCATGACCCAGAAGCCTGTGACCAATACTAAGGCTCTTAGATGTGACACGAGTTTGAATTATAAGTTGTGTGAAAGCCAAAACTGCAGTTTGCAGAAGAATGGAAGCAATGAGCTTCTAAAGTTAACTTATGTTTGTCCTGGTCTCAGAGTTTTTATGTTTTGAGCTCACAGGAGTAGAAAGGGGGAGGAAATGGGGTCAAATAGCCCCCGAATTCATCCTAGTGGTCTCGGGGTCAACAGCCCTTTCTGATCCCTAACACTCAGTGGGCCTCCATGGCTGGTTCCCAACATCTCCTCCTTTTTTATTTTTTTTGCATGAAACCATGAAACTCCATATTGAGCTGACTCTTCTTTAGCACTCTGAAGATGACTGGGAGTAAGCACAGCAACAAAAGAATCACTGCTCCACAAATGCCCACATTGATGACTATAGACATTAATGTTTTTTGGTTATCAAATGATGCCTGAATTTCTTGATGTAATTTAGTAAGGTCTATACTCAGGTCTGAATGGTTTCAAATTCCAAGTTATGTTTTCCCAAGTATGGACAGATTTAAACTTCAGAGTGACATTAGAGAGCCAATTTCTTTTTTAAGGTCACAAGTTCTTGCCCTACTGCTAAAACTCCTTCCTCCAAAGCACTAACCTTACTTTCCAACTTCTGGTCTATGATTTCCTGAATAGCTATGGCAATAGAAACATTTTCAGACAACTGATCAGCAAACGTAGTTGTATGAACTTCCCTAGATAATGCTACAGCTCAAAAGTAGCTATTAAAGCTGTAACTCCTAAAATTAAAAGTAGCCAAATATCTTTTGTCTTTCTAAAAGAGCATTAGCCTCATACAATATCTGTAAACCACATGCATCAAACCAACGAGATGACAATTATACAAGAATCATCAAATAAGATGGCTGCTCAAGAATAGCAAAACCTTCATAAAAGGCATTAAACAATTAGTTAAAAATACACCCACTACAAGACACCTTATAACTTTGCTATGATACTCAATTTTAACAACTTAGTACTTATTTCATACTAAAAATACATAAGAGAACTGCAAGCATCCCTAATGTGGTACTGCTGAGTTTGTCCAACAGGCCTAGACAGGCTGACTGGTTGAAGGGCTGTGAGGGCTCTCCACAAATGAGGTTGAATGGCTTGTCTGGTACCCATTCATTGGAGTGCCCTCTAGTTGCAGCAAGCGTAGAGCCATTAAAACCCCAGTCACTAATATATAGTCTTTCACCAGGTACAGTATAGTCCATCTTAGAGTTATAAGCACAGTCTCTCCATTTCAGGAAGCCAGTATCTCGCTGGATGAGTGGCCAGTCCTTTTCCATATCACTGAAGGGGCAAGCAGGTATGCTGAGAGGTGGTGTCCATTAAACACAATTGAACAGTTAGGGTCACAGCTGTGATTGAGCAAAGACATACTAGGATACAGGCCAACACCCACTTCATGCATCTCTGCAGTACAGATGGTGAAAGAGTTACAGATCACCTTGTTCTGGGTTTGGCATCAGATAGAGTCACACTTAAAGCAGTATTGGTCCCTCAGCTGCTTCTGGTGCTCCTCACTGGTCATCAGCATATCCGGGTAGCAGATGGTGAGCTCTTCTCCCACCTCGATGTCTCAGACTACATTCAGTAAGTTTATCTTATGTTTTTGGTCCTGCATTCTTTTCTCCTCCCAGTTGTTAAAGAGTTTAAAGGCTGTGTCCAATAGTTATAGTTGAGGGGTCTGTGGGCCCTTTTCTAATTTTTAGAGTTTGCGCCAGTGCTGACTGAGAGATAAAATACATCCAAAAGAACTTGTCCTTCCAGTCTAGTCTGCTTATTAACACTTATTTTGTAGTTAGCTAACAGGATTCACTTATATGATTCCTTTACTTCCATCTGGGAAAGTCGAACTTGAGAGAAATTTATCATAAGAAGACAACAAAGAAGAATTTATAACATACTTTTGTCCGAGTCACCCCCTTGAGAAGGGGGGAGTGAGAAGACTGGAGGCTGGGGTCAGGTGCCGTGGCCTTTGGCACCTGCCCCTCCTCCGAAGGTAAAAGAGAAAGACTGAAAGTCAGAGCTAGGCGCCATGGCCGTAGACGCCTGCCCTTCCTTCCCAGATAAAGGCGAAGGGACTCACAGAACAGATTACAAGAAGCAAGAGTAGTAGGGAAGGCAGGAATTGGAGTTGTAGGAGGAATAGGAGAGGACAAAGAAAGTGAAAACCCTTATTTTGTTTACATTTTTCTCTGGTCTATTTCTTTGATTCAACAGGATTCATGCCACCCATCTCAGTCTTTGGGTTAGCGGGGGCATTTCGAATGAGTCGATCAGGAAACCAAACAGGAGTTGACACATCCTGTGGAAATATGCAAGCATATCCTCTCCCACTGGTTAGTAATATATCAGGCCCTCTCCATTGGCCTGTGAGAAGATCCTTCCATTTTACCATAGGCTTAACATTTCCTTCTGGGTTCCAGTGTCTAGCCATAGCTGAATTGCCTGAAGAATCCAAATTTAAATGGTTTATAACAAATAAAGCATGATTTAAAACATGATGAGGAGAACTATACCTAAACTCCCCCTCTTGTAATTTATGTATTTGATTTTTTAAAGTTTGATGTGCTCTTTCAACTATGGCTTGACCCTGTGGGTTATAAGGAATTCCTGTAGAATGAAAATATTAAATTGAGAACAAAACTGTTGAAAAGATTTTGATGTATATGCAGGACCATTGTCAGTCTTAAGTTGTTTTGGCATACCTAATTGTGAGAAACAAAAAAAAATGTTGCACCACGTCCTTGTAAGCTTCTCCAGTTCTTGCTGAGGCTAAAATAACATGAGAAAACATATTCACAGTAACATGCATATAAGACAATTTTCCAAATGTAGGTACATGAGTTACATCCATTTGCCATAATACATTAGTTTTAATCCTCGTGGATTAACTCCTGCTAGAACATTAACAAAAGTAGGACACGCTGGACAATTCTTGA
>NW_007253240.1:16534-22950 GCF_000164805.1 Carlito syrichta
AGATAGTAATTTCCTTGGGTAAGATTAGTTGGCTGTCAACTGACTCATATATTCCTTTTCCTAACAACATATTGTTAGAAATATGAAACTGATTTGGATACCTCTGCTGGTTAACAGCCCTCTGGATCCTTACCTGATCTTCAAATTCAGTTTTCCATAGTAAATAGGCTCCTCCTGACAAACAGCTTTTAGCAAGTTGCTGCCAATCTTGTGGTGTCATCCACCGAGTGGCAAATTGTTCCATAATAGTAATAGTATAAGGAGCCATAGGACCATACCAAGTACAAGCCTCTTTAAGTTCCTTAATCAATTTACATGGTAGCGGCTCCCAATGAGGTGCCTCGTTTACTGTGCCTTCTTCCATATAAATTACTGGAAAGCAAGAAGACACGGTAAAATCTCCCGCTTTCTCAGCCTTTTTTCTGGCTCCCTGCATACCTACATTAGTTGGAGACACATACCCAGGTGTGAATTTCAGTGTTTTCACCTTATTTCTAGTAAAGGGTATGGGAGGAGGTACCTTGGCAATATTACCAGGAATTTTTCGCTTATGATACCCAATCACTTCCTCCTCCAACTCTATTTCCTTCTCGGGGAAAAATTCATCGTCTAAAGGAGGTGCCGAGGCTATGGCCAGCAGGGGAGTGTCTTTGTTTTTGGCCGGAATTTTGGAGGAATCATACTGTTGATTTAAAGCATCTCGGATAATATTCCATAAAGCTAAGGCATACAAAATGCAAAAGGCAAGCCAATTGATTCCTCTATTGGACAATATGTTCAAAATACTAGTAGACATGTTGCTTTCTTTAGATTCACTCTGTCCCATGATTCTATCATGGCTCTTAAACTGCTCACCCTTCCTTGCTCTGCCTGTCTCTACAGAGGGGTCCACGGCACCCGGGGTGAGGTCCTATCCACCCTGAAAAAGAAAAAGAAAGCTTACCTTGAGGTCCCACGTTCAGGCGCCACTTGCTGGAGACCAGCTCCAGCCAGGTTCAGGGTACCCCAAAGGTGGAGATGGCGTCGGCGATTGGGGGGAAGAAGAGAGAAAGAGAGAGAGAGAGAAAGAAAGAGACTGGACTCCAGTCTAGTGCAGAAGCGAATCTATTTTTTTTTGGTAGAGTTGAAGTCTTGTTATGCTGCCTAGACTGGTCTTGAACTCCTGGTCTCAAGCAATCCTCCCACCTTGGCTTCCCAAAAGTGCTGGGATTACAGGCATGAACCACCACACCCGCCAACTTTTTGAGCCAGCTGTTTTCTCCAGGGGCTGCACCATTTTACACTTCCACCTGCAATGTCTCCATTACTTCACCTCCTTGCCAACAGTGGTAATTCTCTCTCTCTCTCTCTCTTTTAAATGATGGCATCCTAGTGAATGTGAATTGGTATCACATGATTTTGATTTCCATTTCCTTAATGACTAATCATGTGAGCATCTTTTCATGTGCTTGCTGGACATTTGTATATCTTCTTTGGGGAACTCACTATTCAAGTCCTTTGTCCATTTTTTTTTTTTTTAGTTGGAGTCTCACTCTTGTCACCTAGGCTGGAGTGCAGTGGCATGCTCACAGTCACCCCAGCGTCTACCTGCTGTGCTCAGGCGATCCTTCTGCCTCAGCCTGCCAAGTAGCTGGAACTACAGATGCACGCCACCACAACAGGCTAGTTTTTGTGATTTATTGTAAAGGCGAGGTCTCACCAAGTTGCCCAGGCTGGTTTCGAGCCCCTGGGTTCAGGCAATCCTCTCGCCTTGGCCTCCCAAAGTGCTGGGATGACACACTGAGCCACCGTGCCTGGTCTGCCCATTTTTTAATTGGGTTGCTTGTCTTTTCTTCTCGCTTAGTTGTAAAAGTGCTTCATACCTTCCGGATACCAGAGCTTTATCAGTTATGTGAGTTGCAAATATTTTCTCCCCTTCTGTAGATTGTCTTTTTACTTTCTTGATAGTATCCTTTGATGCACAAAGGCTCTTAATTTTCACAAAGTTCAATTTATTTATTTTTCTTTTATCCATTGTGCTTCTGGTCTCATATCTGAGAATCCATTGCCAAATGCAAGGTCATGATTATTTACCTCTGTGTTTTCTTCTAAGAGTTTTACAATTTTTGCTCTTACTTTTATGACTTTGATACTTTCTGAGTTAATTTATTTGTAATGCTGAGAGTGAGTGAGGTATTGAGATTTTTTTTTTTTTTTTTTGAGTTGGAGTCTCACTCTGTCACCCAGACTGGAGTGCAATGGCCGCTCCCGGCCACCACAGCCTCGACCTGCTGGGCTCCGGCGATCCTTCCGCCTAAGCCTTCCGAGTAGCTGGAACTACAGGCGCGTGCTACCACGCCCGGTTCATTTTTGATTTATTGTAGAGATGAGGTCTCGCCAAGTTGCCCAGATGGGTCTCGAACCCGCGGGCTAAGGCAATCCACTCACCTTGGTCTCCCAAAGTGCTGGGATTACAGGCTGAGCCACCGAGCCCGGCAGCATTGGGATTTTTTAAAGCTTCTGTAATGATTCTAATGTCAGCCAAAGTTGAAAATCGTGTTCCAAATAGCTGAGGAGGAGGACTGGGCTGGTGGATACATTATTTGGAGAAGGTACAATGGAATTGGGCTGAAAGGCTGGTACTCTCTGAGTGGGTCAGTTTGCTTTGGAGGAAATTGAGTTTGCCCATCCAAGTCTTAGGGAGATAGGTGAAGAAGTCAGGAGGGCTCTCGCTTCTGACTGCCAGTTTGTAGGGGACTCCTTTCCAGGTGACTGGAGTCTGATGGGGAAGGACACAGAACTGAACCAGCAGACGAGGTTGGTGGCTTCAGCTTTGGGTAGAGAAACCAGAGCACACACGTTCTGACATCTGCTCTGGTTAGTTGACAGGTAGATGTCAGGCAACTATCAAGTCTCTCTACACTGTCTCTGGTGGAAACGTTTACTCTAGAACTCTCTTTCTGACACTCAGGTTTCCCTGTCACCCTCTGTGCTCAGGCATTGAATTGTTTCATCTTGTCACATATGCTGACTGCTGAGAGCGATTGCGTGTGACTCACACAGGGGTCACCAGCTTTCCAAACATGTTAAAATACATTTGAATAGAAATCATTTCATTCTTCTTTCATGATTCAGAAGAAACTGCAGCATCTTACGGTGTCTTTAATCATCTCTCCAAGCCTGTAACAAAACCACATGGATTAGAATCACTTAGTGTGTTGGTTAAAAATACATGTTTTGGGACCCCAATCCAGACCGGTGCAGCTAAATTCCTGAACTAAGGATAAAAAATTTGGATTTAAAAGCAAATCTCCACTTTAAAAAATGTGGCCATTATGTGCAATACTCGAGAGCCCCAGGGCTCATCCCTGTGAATAATCACGATTGCTGTGTGGAAGCTAGGGAGGGAGGAGATCAGGCCTAAATCGTTCTGTCTGCGGTCTGTGGCAAGTCATGCCTTCAGTATAGAATGGTCACTATCCTTCAACCGACAATTTGAACATTTGCTTAAAAATAGGGGGTATAAAGTTTAATGATATAATAGCCTAACAAAGCACATCATTGTCTGCCTGAAAATGTATTCATATATTTATTCCAGAAAGGTACCGAAATAGTTTTACACAAATGATTTGGTATCTTCACCTTCTTTTCTTTTTTCTTTTTTAAATGAGAGTAATTCATTCTTGTGAAATTCCAAACATTTCTAACAACTGTAATGGATGCCATTACATCTTCTCTCCATTTCCTTTTTCTGAACCTCCAGGATGGGTAGTTTATTCCCTGCCTAATGATGCTGCCTTGCCAATGCATTGGTGCAGACTGAGGTCGAGAACAAATCTCACCGCTCTGTCGGTTGCATTTGTTTATTGTGCTGAGGATAAATGTGTGTGTGTGTGTGTGTGTGTGTGTGTGTGTGTGTGTGTGTGTCCCCTTCTCTTCTGTTTTCTAGAACAACCTGTAAAATATTGGTACATATAAATATATATACCTCAGAAGTGACTACTACATTGAAAATAATCTGTACTTTTCATTTTAAAAAATCATTTATGTATTTATTGTTTGAGTTGGAGTCTCACTTTATTGCTCAGGCTGGAGTGCAGTGGCATGCTCACAGTCACCGCAGCCTCGACCTGCTGGGCTCTAGTGATTCTTCCACCTCAGCCTTCCAAGTAGCCAGAACTACAGACGCACGCTGCCATGCCTGGCTAGTTTTTGTGATTTATTGTAGAGACGAAGTCTCACCAAGTTGCCCATGCTGGTCTCAAAACTCGTGGGTTCAGGCAAACCTCTTGCCTTGTCCTCCCAAAGTGCTGGGATTACAGGCTGAACCACTGTGCCAGGCCCATTTATTTATTTTTATTTTATTTGTATGCATTTAGTGGGTACAAGAGCAATACCATTCCATGGATATATCGGCAATATAACCTTGTTGAATGGTTAAGATGTATCCCCTTCTCTTCTGTTTCCTAAAAGAGCTTATGAAATATTGGTATTATTTCTTCTGTAAATGTTTAATATAATTCAGCTAGGAAATCATTTGGACCTGGAGTCTTTCTTGTGACTTTTAAATTTTGAATTAATAAAAAAAATTTTTTTACATGTGGGTCTACACAGATATTCTATTTCCATTTAAAAATTTTTGGTAATTTTTGTCTTTTGAGAAATTTGTTTAGGTCAGGCACAGTGGGAGGCTGAGGCTGGAGAATTGCTTGAGGCATGGGGTTTGAGACTAGCTTGGGTAACACAGATCCCATCTCTACCAAAATAAAAAACTTAACCAGCCATGGTGGTATGTATCAGGAGTCCTAGCTATTTGTGGGACTGAGGCAGGAAGACTGCTTGAGCCCAGGAGTTCGAGGTCACAGTGAGCCACTGCACTCCAGCCTGGGTGACAGAGCAAGACCCTGTCTCTAAAGAAGAAAAAGAAATAAACTAATTCAATTAATCTAAGTTGCTGAATTCAGTGATATAAAGTCACGATCATTTCTGGACTTTTAATTTCTCTAGGAGATTTAGCAACTTTATTGAGCTTATAAAAGAGAACCAGTTTTATTTTAATTGATTTTTTGTACTATTCTTCTGTTTCTATTTCATTAATTTGTGCTCCTATCTTTTTGATTCTCTTCCTCTTTACATTTTTACACACACACACACAAACATACACAGCTGAGATACACAAAGGAGTCAAGGAAACGTCGTTTCCAACGTTCTGTTCTCTGTGGCGCAGGGCACCCTGGGATATGGCAGTCCATGCTGGGCCACTTAGACTTTGGTGTCTCCACACCTGTGCATCTCCTTGGCTTGGCTCTCTCTTCTAGTCATGATATGCCCTGATTCTTTAATTAAGGACATTCAACCTTTGCCATCCATCATTGTTGTAAATATATTTGCGAGTTTGCTACTCACCGTTTAAGTTTTTGAAAAGTTGAATGGTGAATGTGTAAATGTTTTATTGGATTTTTTTACTTGCTTTTTTGCTTAGAAAAAGCCCTCCTTGTTCAGAAATAAGATATTCATTCTCTCTCTGTCTCAATGTCTCTCAATCAAGTACTCTCTCTCTCTCTTTCTTTGAATCAGTGTCTCGCTCTGTCTCCCAGGCTGGAGTGTGGTGGCATGATGACAGCTCACCACAACCTCGACCTTCTGGGCTTAGGCCATCCTCCCACTTCAGCTTCCTGAGTAGCTGGGTCTGTAGACATGCACTACCATTCCCAGTTAATTTTTTTTGTTTTGTAGGGACAAGTTCTTGCTATGTTGCCCAGGCTGGTCTTGAACTCCTGGGCTCAAGCAATTCTCCTGCCGTGGCCTCCCAAATTGCTGGGAATACTGGTGTGAGCCATCGTGCTCGGCCTCTCTTTCGTCTTTAGAGCAGTTTTCAGTTCATAGCAAAATTAAGGGGAAGGGACAGACATTTTCCATATGCCCCCTGCCCCCACATATGTACAGCTACCCCCACTATCAAAAGTCCTCACCTGGGTAATACCTTTGTTACAATGAATGAGCAATCAATTGACACACCGTTATTACTCAAAGTTCATGGTTTACATTGGGGTCACTCTTTGTGTGGTCTGGTTCTGTGGGTTTGGACAAATGTATAATGACATGCATTTACCATTATAGTACTTTCACTGTCCTTAAAATCCTCTGTTCTCTGCTTATTCAGCTTCCCTCTCTCTAATCCCTGGCAACCACGTGTCTTTCTACTGTTTCCATAGTTTGCATTTTCCAGAATGTCACATAGTTGGAATCATACAGCCCATAGACTTTTCAGATTGGCGTCTTTCACTTAGTAATATGCATTTAAGCTTCCTTCATGTTTTTCTTTTCGTGGCATGACAGTTAATTTATATACCATTCTGTTGTCTGGACATGGTACAGTTTTTTTTTTTTGAGTTGGAGTCTCACTCTGTCGCCCAGACTGGAGTGCAGTGGCCGCT
>NW_007253240.1:23246-63297 GCF_000164805.1 Carlito syrichta
ACCGTGCTGCCCATTGAAAGAGGACTGGATAAAAAAAAGTGGTACATATACATGATAGAATATTATGCAGCCATAAAAAAGGACAAAGTTATGAACTTCACAGCAACTTGGATGGACTTAGAATCTACAATACTGAATGACCTATCACAGAAACAAAAAACTGAGTCAAGGTTGCTTATAAGCGGACCTTGAACAATTATTGTAATAATGTAAGAAAAGGATTTACAGCAGCAGGAAACTGCCAGGAGAGGGTAGGGGTGGGATTGGCAGTAGTAGGAATCTACCGGGGGAGGGGGAAACATCTCACCAACAAGGTTCCCTGCATAATGAACATTTGTATACCTAACCCTGAATTGTACCCCATGCTTTTAAAATAAAAGATAAAATTAAATAAAAAAGAAGGACATCTTGGTTGCTTCCAAGTTTTGCAACTATGAATAAATATACATGTGCTGGTTTTTGTGTGAACATGAGTTTCCAGCTAATTTGAGTAAACACCAAGGAGCACAATTGCTGGATCATACGGTAAGAGTATATTTAGTTTTATGAGAAACGACCGAAGTGTCTTCCAAAGTGGCTGTACCATTTTGCATTCCCACCAGCCGTGGATGAGAGTTCCTGTGATTCCACATCCTCACCAGCACCTGGTGTTGCCAGCGTTCTGAGTTTTGGCTATTCTAACAGGTGTGTGGTGGTAGCTCGCTGTTGTTTTAACTTGCATTTTTCTAAGACATATAATGTTGAGCATCTGTTAAAATACTTCTTCGCCTCTGTGCATCTTCTTTGGGGAGGTGTCTATTCAGGTCTTTTGCCCATTTTTAATTGGGTTACTCATTTTCTTACTCTTGAGTTTTAAGAGTTCTTTGTATATTTTGGACAACAGTCCTTTATCAGATGTGACTCTTGTAAATATGTCTCCCAGCCTGTGATTTGTCTTCTCACTCTCTAGACATTGACTTTCACAGAGCAGAGGTTTTTAATTTTAATGAAGTCCAGTTTGTCAAGTTTTTCTTTCATGAATCCTGCCTTTAGTATTGTATCTAAAAAGTCATTGCCATGCCCAGGACCTTCTAGGTTTTCTCTTATGTTATCTTCTAAAAATCCTATAGTTTTGCATTTTACACGTAGGTCTATAATCCATTTTGAGTTAATTTTTGTGAAGGGTATAAGGTCTGTGTCTAGATTATTTCTTTCCTGCCATTTTAAAAAAGTTGACTTGGATGTCCATTTGCCCAAGTGTTATTTGTTGAAGAGACTATCTTTGCTCCATTGCCTTTATTTCTTTGTCAAAAATCAGATGACTTTGTTTATGTGAATCTATTTCTGGACTCTTATATTCCATTGATCTTTTTGTCTATTTCTTCATCATTACCATACTGTTTTGATTATCATATGTCTTGAAGTTGGATAGTGCAAGTCCTCCAACTGTGCTTTTCTCCTTCAATATTGTGGTGGCTGTTCTGGGTCTGTTGCTTCTCCATATAAGCAGCAGACTTAGAATCAGTCTGCTGATAGTCACAAAATAGCTTGCTGGGTCGTGAATGGGTTTATACTCAATCTACAGATCAAGTTGGGAAGAATGGACATTTTGACAATCTTGAGTCTTCTTTTCCATGAACATGGGCATTCTCTCAATTTAACTGTTTCTTTAATTCTTTTCTTCAGAGTTTTGCAGTTTTATTCATATAGATCTTGAACATATTTTGTTAGATTTATTCCTAAACATTTCATTTTGGGGGGTGCTGATGCAATTGTATTTTTAAACTTCAAATTCCGCTTGTTGGTTTCTGGTATATAGAAAAGCAGTAGATTTTATACATTAATTTTGTGTATCCTATAACCTTGCTATATCACTTAGTAGTTCCAGGAGGTTTTGGGGGGTCAATTCTTTCACATTTTCTTTTTTTTTGAGTTGGAGTCTCACTCTGTCGCCCAGACTGGAGTGCAGTGGCTGCTCCCGGCCACTGCAGCCTCAACCTGCTGGACTCCAGCGATCCTTCCAGCCTTCTAAGTAGCTGGAAGTACAGGCGCGCGCTACCACACCCAGCTAATTTTGATTTATTGTAGAGATGAGGTCTCACCAAGTTGCTCAGGCGGGTCTGGAACCCACGGGCTCAGGCAATCCACTCACCTCAGCCTCCCAAGGCGTGGGATTACAGGCTGAGCCACCGAGTCCGGCTCTTTCACATTTTCTACATCGATAATCATGTCATCTGTGAACAAAGACAGCTTTATTTCTTCCTTCCCAATCTGTATACCTTTTATTTCCTTTTCTTGTCTTATTGCATTAGCTAGGACTTTGGTATGATATTGAAAAGCAGTGGTGAGAAGAGACATCCTTGCCTTAGTCCTGATCTTAGTGGAAAGTCTTCTAGTTTTTCATTTTAAAAGTATGATGGGCTGGACTCAGTGGCTCAGCCTGTCATCCCAGCACTTTGGGAGGCCGAGGTGAGTGGATTGCCTGAGCCCGCGGGTTCGAGACCAGCCTGAGCAACTTGGAGAGACCTTGTCTCTACAATAAAATAAAAAATAGCCAGGTGTGGTAGTGCGCATCTGTAGTTCCGGCTACTTGGAAGGCTGAGGCAGAAGGATTGCTGGAGCCCAGCAGGTCAACACTGGGGTGGCCATGAGCATGCATGCCACTGCACTCCAGAGCCAGGGTAAAGGACTGAGATGCCAACTCAAAATAAAATAAAATAAAATAAAATAAAAATAAAAGTATGATGTTTGGCTGGATTCAGTTGCTCACACTGTAATCCTAACCCTTTGGAAGGTAGAGGTGAGAGCGTTGTCTGAGCCCAGGGGTTCGAGACTAGCCTGGACAACCTGGTAAGACCCCATCTCTACGATAAATAAAAAAAATTAGCCGAGTGTGGTAGCACATGCCTGTAGTTCCAGCCACTTGAGGCAGAAGGATTGCCTGAGCCCACAGGTTAAGGCTGTGGTGACCATCAGTGTGCTACTGCACTCTAGCCTGGATGACAGAGTGAGACTCTGAGTCAAAACGAAAAAGAAAGTTATGATGTTAGCTGTATTTTGTAGGGTTTTTTTTTTTATCAAGCTGAGTAAGTTTCCCTCTATTTCTAATTTCCTCTCTTCCTTCTTTTTTCTGTCTTCCCCCTCCTTCTCTCTCTCCCTCCCTTCCTTTTTAAAGCACTTAACTCTATAACTCTTCCATAATTGATTCTGATATATGATATAAGGGAAAGGTTTATGTGAGGGTTTTTTTTGGTGATTGTTAGCCAAACATTTTGGTGATTTTTATTGAACAATTACAACTCTCAAAAGGTGAAGAACTTTTTTCGAAGAGCAGATTCTGAGGTTCCATGGCTTTTGACACCTGGTACCCTCCGGTTAAATAGTGTTCAGAGGTGAGTTCCAATATTTCAAAAGACGTATCAGAAGGCAGTCTATCCATCAGAAAAAGGCTTATCCATGACAAAACCCCAACAAGTAACTATTTTTCACTTTTGATTAACATTTGATCAACTAAATTAAATATCATGAAACAAACATTCATCGAACCCCTGCTACATACCCGTTTCTGTGCAAAGCCCTGGATTCCTGTGGCAGTGGCATTGGTTAGCTCGTGGAAAAATAGAGGATAATCAACAATTGAGGTTGTGTGAATAACTGCTTTCAACACATGATGTTAATGGAGGAAAAGAATAAAATAAGAAAACATTATGAGGTTTCTAGAAATCATGAACTGTCTATTTATTTTTGCATACTCAGCACTAAGCCCAGTACCTGCCCCCTGGCAAGCACTACTAGGATTTATTAAATAAAACCGAATTTAAAAAGAAATCCTAGGTAATGAAAAAGCAATGAACCACAGCACTACATTACTCCCTTTCTCCAGTGATAGTTTTTAAGCTTTTTGGGGGGAGAGGATAGTGAACCAAAATGTTGTACATTTGAGCATATTTTTCTAGAGAAAGAATTCATATTTTTAATCAAACTCAAAGAAGATTTTAAAACCACTGCTCCTCCTGATGAAGAAACATTATCCTTACTCAGATATACTCCTGTGGATAACATTTTGCAAAAAAAAAAAAAAAAAAAAAAACCCACAAAACTTGTTCTATTCACTTAATTCCTCCTTAAGACCTAGATTTCAGGAAGGTAAGAAGAGGTAAGTTTTTCAAACAGAGAAATACCACTTGGTTCGTTCCAGAGGTTCAAAAAGTGCTTCCTTTCCTCCCAAGGGCTTTCAGGGCTGTTGGTACAAGGAAGGCCCTGGACGGAGGATTAGTGCTTACAAAAGTCACCAAATTGATAAACCAAGATGGAAACATCGCCTGTCCTGTGGTGTTCCCAGGGGCCATACGTTTCTTTTATTTTTTAAAGAATTATTATTATTTATGTTTTTGTTTTGAGATAGAGTCTCACTCCGTCGCTCAGGCTGGAGGGCAGTGGCAAACTCACGGCCACCGCGGCCTCGACCTGCTGGGCTCAGGCGACCCTCCCGCCTCAGCCTTCCAGGTAGCTGGAACTACAGGCGCACACCACCATGCCCGGCTGATTTTTTGATTTATTGTAGAGACAAGGTCTCGCCAAGTCGCCCGGGCTGTCCTCAAACCCGGGGGCTCAGGCAATCCCCTCGCCTCGGCCTCCCAAAGTGCTGGTTAAATTATTTTTAAAAGTCGACACATCATACTCCTCTTAAGAGTCTGCGGTATTGGCTGCCACCGTAGGCCAGAAATGTCCAGGAAACGTTCCTCTGAGGTCACAAACTTCTGTGAAAACAGTCCCTGGCAGTGACC
The DNA here is from genome assembly GCF_000164805.1 of Carlito syrichta. Lineage (NCBI taxonomy): Eukaryota > Metazoa > Chordata > Mammalia > Primates > Tarsiidae > Carlito > Carlito syrichta. The sequence continues at coordinate 28,013 of NW_007253240.1, forward strand.
CAGTCACTGCAGGGGATGCACGAGCCTCTGGAAGCATCAAACCAAGGTACATGTCAGCCCTGGCTTGAGAGGATGGAACACATCCCAGCATCCAGCCCACACGCCCTGCTGGGATGGCTGCCGTCCTGGGTGGGCTGTCTCAGGGTGGTCCGGTTTGCATGAGCTGCTCTGGGCACGGTCACCTCCTGGCCATGTTGCCATCTGTGCACACACACCCAGGCCTGCCTGGGCAGCTGCTGTGCCAGGAACCACGGGCACTTCTTGTAAAAGTTACACGAACCAAAAAAAAATCAGACGGGAGAGCTCATGACTGAAGTTTTAAGAACAAATCCGAGTGGTCGATGAGATGCAGCTGGATCTTCAAAGTGGGGGGAAAAAGTGGAATAGGCTTTTCCTACGAAAATCCGTTTTTTTGTTTTTGTTTTTCTTTTTACAATTTCTTTTCTTTTTCACCGTCAACCTTTTAATTGTAAAATTATGGGGTACAATTCAGGGTTAGGTGTGCAAATATTTATTGTTGTGCAGGTATATAAATATTCATTGCGCAACCCTTGTTGATGAGGTGTGTCCCCACCTCCCCGGGCAGACGCCCACAACTGCCAATCCCACCTCCTCCCCACCGCCCCAGGGCCCTGCAGTTTCCCGCCACTGTCAATCCTTTTCTTATAGTATTACGATAGTTGTTCAAGGTCGAACATCAGTTTTGACCCCCCAAGCACCTAGAGAAACCGAGAGACTGCGCAGGCCACCTTGTGTTCAGCCCGGGTCTGCAGAGCTCGGGCCAGAGGGTGTGGGAATGGCCACTAGATGGCGCCCCAACCCAGGCAAATCGTCTCCCTTCTTGGCAGAGAGACAGATTTCGGTATTGGTGCCAATATCCTGCAGGCAAATTAACACCAGGCCTATTGATTTTTCACCTAGATATTTCAGTGTCCACTAGAATAATTCCTTTCTTTCTGCCACCCCGTGACTTAGCTCTTTTTCTCCCCGCCCCAAACAGGCAGCAGAAAAGGAATGTCAGTGTTTCCTCGTTTATTCACATCGAACTGTGTTCCTAAAAATGGTGTGTAAACTCTCTAATTGATGACACATTCGGGGAAATTTTAAAAAATCATTGGCAGTGATGCTTGCCATGTTGGCTGTGTGGCAGAAAGAGCTTTGATTTGGAGTTGGAAAAGGCAGTTTGCAGGCTTGGTTCGTTCTGCAATGAGACATCCGCCGGGTATGGGGGGGAGGGTAGTCTCAGTTTCTTCACTGTTCACTGAGGTTAACCACAATAATAACAATACTTACCTTACTAGCTAGAAAACAAACACACAAACACAAATGTGAAAAACTGGCCAGGCCTGGTGGCCCACGCCTGTAATCCCAGCACTCTGTGAGGCTGAGGCGGGAGCATTGCTTGAGGCGAGGAGTTTGACACCAACGTGAGCAACGTATCAAGATTCCGTCTCTACTTTTAAAAGTAAATTAATTAATGTAGAGAAACAAAACGTGCAACAAAGAACTCTCCTTATTGGCTAGGAATGTGGGTTAAAATATTGACAGGTAAAATAAGATATAGAATTTATTTAAAAATATTCCAGGGGAAGAAAAAGAGGTAATACGGGAAAGATTAGTAAAGTTTGGGAGATGCGTGGATGTCCACGATGCGATAGAGACTACTTTTGTGTTTCCCTAAAATATTCCATAACAAAAAACTAACACAAACGCTTCCATGACAAGCTTGTTGCAAGGATAAGTGTTAGGCAATTGCAAGTGACTGTTTTTATTTATTTTTATTTTTTTAATTTTAAAGATGTGGGCTACCATTCAGGGTTAGGTATATTCAAATGTTCATGATGCAGGTACCCTTGTTGGTGAGGTGGGCCCCTCCCTCCCCTGGCAGTTCCCCTCAACTGCCAATCCCACCTCCCCTCCCCTGACAGTTTCTCACCACTGCCAATCCCTTTCTTACAGTATGATGATAATTGTTGAAGGTCCGCTTATGAGTGAGAACATATGATACTCTGTTCTTTGTTTTTGTGATAGATCACTGAGTATGATCGACACTGAATTCATCTAAGTTGTTGCAAAGTCCATGCTTTTCCTTCTTTATGGCTGTGTAATATTCCATCATGTATAGGTACCACATTTTTTTTATCCAGTCCGGCTTCGATGGGCAGCATGGTTGGTTCCATGTTTTTGCTATTGTGAATAGAGCTGCAACAAACGGGCGTGTGCAGTTATTTTTTTTGTAGAAAGATTTGAGTTCCTCTGGGTATATTTCCAAGAGGGGGATTGCTGGTAGTTTGCATTCCCACCAGCAATGTAGAAGTGTTCCTTTTTCTCCACATCCTCACCAACATCTGTTGTTTGTTTTATTGATGACGGCCATTCTTACTGGGGTTAGATGGTATCTCAACGTGGTTTCGATTTACATTTCTCTGATGAGAGTGAGGCTGAGCACTTTTTCATAGTGAGTGATTATCTATCATTTCTGGACTTCAGTCTGAAAGATAAGGGCTCTGGACTATCTGAACTACACAATTATTTCGCCATCTAATTGACATGACTGTGGAATCCCAGCCTATCTCTTCTTTTCTTTTCTTGAGTCAGAGTCTCACTCTGTCATGATCACAGCTCACGGCAGCCTCAACCTCCTGGGCTCAGGCGATCCTTCTTCCTTGGCCTCTCAAGCAGCTGGAACTACAGGTGCCTGCCCAGCTAATTTTTTTGATTTTTGCGGCGACAAGATCTCGCTATGTTGCTCAGGCTGGTCTCCAACTCCTGGGCACAAACAGTCCTCCCGCCTCGGCCTCCCAAAGTGCTGGGATTACAGGTGTGAACCACTGAGCCTGGCTACCAGTCTTTACATTTTTTTTAACCCCCCCCACCCCTCCTCGTCCACCGGCCTATTTTTTAAGAGTCGCACATCTGCCAACCCAGGCTGCCCCAGGGAGGTCTCAGCCTCCTGGGAGAGGCCTTCCTTGACTTCCCTATCCAAACCCTTGTTCCATGACCTCTCGCTCCATCCTTTTTTGTTTGTTTGTTTGTAGAGACAGAATCTCCCTACGTTGCCCAGGCCGGTCCCAAACTCCTGGGCTCAAACAATCCTCCCACCTCAGCCTCCCAGAGTGCTGGGATTACAGGCGTGAGCCCTTGTGCCTGGCTTACCCTCGAACCTGTGTTTATTTTCCTGATAGTATTTATCACTTACCAGGGTTGTGGACTGAACGGTGTCCCTGCCTTCTGCCCAGATTCATCTGTTGAAGCTCTAACCCCCCAAAGGACTGCATATGCAGGCGGGGTCTTCAAGGAGGTAATGAAGCCTACGTGGGATTGTAAAGGTGTGGCCCTGATCTTATGAGATTGGTGTTCCTAAAAGAAGAGGAGGAAGCACCAGGGTTGCTCACACAGAGAGAAAACCACAGGAGGACACAGTGAGAAGGTGGCCACCCACAGGCCAAGGAGAGAGGCCTCAGAGGAAGCCAACCCTGCAGACACCTTGAATCTAGACTTCCAGCCACGGGAGTGGTGGGAAAATGAACGTCTGTGTTGAAGCCACTCAACTGTAGAATGTTGTTCTTGCAGCCCTAGCAGACAAATAGAACCAGAAAGCATCTTTCCTGTTTCTTTCTCCTTCTTTCCCTTCCTCCCTCCTTTCTTTCTCTCTTTCCTTGTCTGTCTCTCTCTGTCTCTTTCTTTCGAGGTCTCACTCTGCACTGGCTGGAATGCAGTGGGATGATCACAGGTCCCCCAAACCTTGATCTCCTGGGCTCAGGCGACCCTTCCACCTCAACCTCCTGAGTAGCTGGGACTACAGGTGTGCACCACCACGCCCAGCTAATTTTTAAATTTTTTTGTAGAGACCAGGTCTCGCTACGCTGCCCCAGGCTGGTCTCAAACTTCTGACCTCAAGCAATCCTCTTGCTTTGGCCTCCCAAAGTACTGGGATGGCAGGTGTGAGCCACCACGTTTGGCCTGCTTACTTATCTTTACGTTTAAATCAGACGCTCAACCAGAACTTAGACACTGGGGTCAGTGCCTGGCACCCAATAAAGCCACTACACATGTGTCCAGGGCGGAGATGAATGGCCCTTCACAGGCATCAGAGACTCTTGCTGTCATTTATTTTGCAGACAGAAGTTCCTTTGCTAATTAGAAGAATCCCCTTGTACTGTAAATTATGTAAAGACAAAGATGGAAAAGCGAATGAAAGCCACACAGAGCCCGGAGTTCAGTGAATAGTAATAGATTAAGCCTGGGCAACACAGCGAGATCTCGGGTCAGAAGGCATGTGATAGGGGCGGTGCCACTACAGATGTGTCCATCTGTCTGTTGGCCTCTCCTCTCCAGGTGCATTCTGGGCCCCTTAGACAGCTCAGCTTTGCTCGAGGGGCCAGAATGTTCTTCACTCCAGGGCTGATGCGCCTTAGCCGGGCTGAGCCCCTGGTGCTGTTTATGACCTGCTACAGGGGCTCACCCACAATGTACGTCATCTGAAGAATTAAAAAAATAAGCCTCAAAAGCGGGACAACCCTCTCCACATGGTGCTGCCTGGGTGTCAGAGGAGGGAATTCCCCGGGCCTCCCAAAAAGTCTCCTCTGATTAGAAAAAAACAAAAAAAGACCATAATCACAAACATTTACTGCTGCCACAAATTTAAAAATACTGAGCCTCACATTTTGTCTTGATCTTCTTCTCCATCTTGTATGTATTCTATTTTATTTTTTTGGAGATGAGATCTGGCTATGTTGCCCAGGTTGCTCTCAAACTCTTGGCCTCAAGTGATGCTCCTGCCTTAGCCTTCTCCATAGCATGGGTTACAGGCATGAGTCAGCATGCCCAGCTTGTTTTGTTTTTTATAATAAAGTTTTTATTTGGGGTTAATCTTAGATTTATAGAAAAACCACAAAGATAGCAGAGAGTTCCTTCCCCCTGCTGGCGTCATCCTCTTGCATGGTCATAAGACATTTGCCAAAATGAAGAAAGTAGCAGTGGTATATTACAATTTTTTTTTTTTTTTGAGTCAAGGTCTCACTCTGTCAACCAGGTTGGAGTGCAGTGAGACAATCATGGCTCACAACAATCTCGACCTCCTGGGCTCAGGTGATCCTTCCACCTCAGCCTCCCGAGTAGCTGGGACTGTAGGCACGCCTGTCTAATTTTTTAAATTTTTGTAGAGACGAGATCTCGCTATGTTGCCCAGGCTTAATCTATTACTATTCACTGAACTCCGGGCTCTGTGTGGCTTTCATTCGCTTTTCCATCTTTGTCTGCTTTCTGTTCCAGGATCCAGTCCAGGGACCACCTTGTTTTTAACCGTCACGTCTCTGTCTCCTCAATCTCTTCTGGGCTACGGCAGCTTCTCCGTCTTTCCTTGTGTTGCATGATCGTGACCTTCTAGAGGAGTCCTGGTCAGGTGTTTTGTAGAACGTCCCCCAGTGTGGGTGGGTCGGACGTCTTTCTCATGATTCGCCTGGGGTTACGGGATTTTGGAGAGGAAACCCCTGAGGTGACATGCCCTTCCCACCCCAGCAGATGGGGGCGGTACAGGGTGTCCACACCGCAGCACAAGTGATACTCATAGGTCACTTGGCTGACTTGTAAGTTTCTCCACCGTCAAGCTACTCTTTCTTCCTTTTCTTATCAATGCTTCAGAAGCGAGTCACTAATTCCAGCCCGACCTCAAAAGGGTGGAGGGGTCAGCTCCCCTGCCTGGAGGGGCTGGTGTCCATGTGTGTGATTTGGGATTCTTTATTTCATTTAAAAAATTTTTATTTTAGCCGGGCTCGGTGGCTCAGCCTGTAATCCCACGCCTTTGGGAGGCCGAGGTGAGTGGATTGCCTGAGCCTGAGGGTTCGAGACCCGCCTGGGCAGGTAAGACCTCATCTCTACAATAAAATAAAAAAATTAGTCGGGCGTGGGAGCGTGCGCCTGTCATTCCGGCTACTAGGAAGGCTGAGGCGGAACGATCGCCGGAGCCCAGGAGGTTGAGGCTGCGGTGGCCGGGAGCGGCCACTGCACTCCAGTCTGGGTGACGGAGTGAGACTCCAACTCAAAAAAAATTTTTTTTTTATTTTAAAGCAGTGGGGCATGATTCAGGGTTAGGTATCCAAACGGTCATTGTACAGGTGAAGCTTGGGCCTCGCTGAGGTCACCACTTCACCTGGTTTGAGATCAGGTTCCCTTGTGATTTGGAATTCCTCTGAAAGGAAGATGTGTCCCTTCTCCCGTGTATTTATTCATCATCTACCTATATCGGGACAGGCTCGTGTGCAGGCAAGCCATGGAATATCCCCTTCACATGGAAGCATATACCGTCATATCCAGTTGCCAGGAACCAAGCATCTGTGAGATGCTTCTTGAGGTGGGAACGGAACGGTTCTGGCTGTTTGCACGGGTTTCAGGCCTCGGCGGCTGCGTTCTCCCTGGGCTGCCCCGGGTTCTTGGGGGCTCCCAGTGGTTTCCTTCACTGCCCACCCCGGCCAGGCCGATCTGACAACCAGTGACGGATTTCACGCTGTCCTGCCCTTACTAGGGGTTCCTGGTCTGTCCTCCCTCCTACCCTTCTTAAATAAAACTTTGGGGATTAATTTTTAAAAGATATTTCTTTATTTAGGGTAGTGGGGTTCATGTGAGGATCTGCTACCTAAGGAGATTGCGTGCAGAGTAGTGGACATGGCACCCAGTGGGTGGTTGTGTGCCCTGTACCCTTCCCACCCTTCAGCAGTACCTAGTGTCTGTTGTTCCTGTCTCTGGGATCATGTGCCCAATGTTTAGGGCCCACCTATGAGTGCGAATATGTGGCACTCAGTTTTTTATTTCTGTGATAGTTCACCTAGGACGATGGGCTCTGACTAACCATGTTGCTGCAAAGGACGTGATTTTGTTCTTTATGGCCGTGCAGTATTCCATCATGCATACGTACCACATCTTCCTTAGTATACTTTTGATGGGCATCTGGGTTGGTTGCATGTTTTTGTTATCATGACGAGTGCCGCAATGAACATATGTATGCGGGTGTCTTTTGGGTCGAAAGATTTATGTTCCTCTGGGTATATTCCCCAAGATGGGATTGATGGTCTGTACAGAAGGTTAATTTTTAGTTCTTTGAGAGGACGACACACGGCTTTCCACGAAGGTAGAACTAGCTTACGTTCCCACCAACAGTGTTAGAAGCATTTTGGGATTCATTCTGGATTTATGGTGCTCTCTTCGGCAGCACGTATGGTCAAATTAGAACAATATGGAGAAGATAAGCACGGCCCCTGTGCCAGGATGGCACGCACAGTTGCGAAGCGTTTTGTGTTTTTAGGATGGGAACAACAGACACTAGGGCACTTCTAAAGCGGGGAGGGAGGGAAGGGAGGAAGGGTTGAAAAACCACCCACTGGGTACCATGTCCCAAGAGGCTCAAGGGGCGATCCTCCAGCCTCAAGTCTCCCGAGTAGCTGGGACTATAGGCACGCGCTACCACACCTGGCTAATTTTTGTATGTTTGCTTGTTTTTTGAGTTGGAGTCTCACTCGGTCGCCCAGACTGGAGTGCAGTGGCCGCTCCCGGCCCCCACAGCCTCAACCTGCTGGGCTCCGGCGATCCTTCCGCCTCCGCCTTCCAAGTAGCCGGAATTACAGGCACGCGCTACCACGCCCGGCTGATTTTTTGATTTATTGTAGAGATGAGGTCTCGCTGCCCAGGCGGGTCTGGCCCGTGGGCTCAGGCAATCCACTCACCTCAGCCTCCCAAAGGCGCGGGATGACAGGCTGAGCCACCGAGCCCGGCTAATTTTTTAAAAAAATTTTTGTAGAGACGAGGTCTTGCTGTATTGCCCAGGCTTGATCTATTATAATGAACTTAACTCCAGGCTCTGTGCTCATAGGATCACTTGGTTGATCTGCAAGTTTCTCTACTGTCTAATACTCTTTCTGCCTTTTCTTATTGATTCTTGAGAAGCGAGTCTCCAGTTAATTCCAGCCCGACATCAAAAGGGCGGAGGTCACCTCACTGTCTCGCAATAGACCATGGAACAACCCTGCACAGGAACCCCTGGGATCCTTGGATTTCCAGAAAAGTTGCCAAGATGGTAGAGAGTTCCAGGGTATTTCTCTAGCCGTGCTAACTCTTCCGTTTGCTGTAGTTGTTTGTCAAAACTAAGAAATGAGGGACACAGATGCCCAAAGGATGGGCCAGCTGTGAGTACCCCAGTAAGTTCTGTGTCGGGACAGGAACTGTATCCACGAGATCTGTCTCGAGGGGTTAACTAAGGAGTCCCAAGTACCCTTGAGGTTTTAGGGAAGGCTTCCTAGTTTTTAGTATTTTTTTCAGTGGAGGAAAATGAAACTTTAATAATTCAGATGCTTTAAGAATATCAACACTTTTAATAGCTATCTGCACCTTGGATAACATTTGCCTTTAATCCAGGAGAGGTTCCCATTCTCTAAGATCCCAGCACTGCTTTCTTTCCTGGTTTTTCATATTTTTGTGAACAAATATGTTCATTTAACTTACTGCTGTTTCTTCTGGTTTCATCACCTGTAACCATATAGCTGTCAACTTTCATCTTTCAAAGACAATGACTGAAGATACTTTGTCTCTCAAATTCAGTTCTATAAACGTTTATTTTAAAAATATTCGATTTACTTTTAAAATTCGTCGTCTCACTCTGCCACCCAGGCTGGAATGCAGTGGCACGATCATAGCTCACCACAGCCTCGTTCCTCCCACCTCAGCCTCTTGAGTAGCTGGGACTACAGGTGTGCGCCACCATGCCCAGCTAATTTTTAAGGTTTTTGAGCCAGACGTTACTCTGGGCTCAAGCGGTCCTCCCTTTTGGCCTCCCCAAATGTTGAGATTTCAGGTGTAAGCCACTGTGTCTGGTCTACAAAAATGTATGCATCACTATACCTGCTCTGCCTTCCATATCAGGTCAGGCATTATGAGTGCTATAAGAAGACACAGAACCATGTGCAAGAGAGTTAATGTCCAATAGGAGATGAGGAGAGCTCTGTAACTATACAGACAGAGGACAAGAGAGAAGCTTCCAGAATGAGAGGACATTGTGGCCTCTTTTCACAAAGCCCCTTAGTGATTTTGGATGACCGTCAAGATTAAAGCAATGTGCTCAACGTGCTTTCCAAAGTCCTCTGAGTGCCCTACCCTCGTCCCACTGACCTTCTGCTTCCCGGCCATGGAGGACGGACTTCAGATTCTAGGTGATGACCTGGCTTCTCTCTGGACCTCTGCTCCTGCTTCTCCTGCTGCCTGGGAACCTCCCCCTTCCCTGGCCAACTTTGGTCATGTGTCAAGATCATCAGTGTAGAGACAGTTTCTTCAGAGAGCTGCTCCCTGACCGGGCCAGGGGTGTCCTCTCAAAAACTTCCAGGACTTCTCCTTTCTAGCCCTCATTCCACTGTTGAGGTGACTGGCATTGAACGCCGGCCTGGCCTGGACTTCCCAGGTTCCCTTCCCCCTTTCCCTCCCGGGTTGGGACTCTACGCCTCTCTCGTTCTCTGCCACGTCTCGGTGCCCAGCACGAGGGCTGGGCCAGCAAGTGGGTGCAGGAACTCTTGTGGGATGAATTGCATGCATGAAGGAATAGACTGAAAGGTGAGTAAGAAGCATAAACAAAGTGCATTTTGTTGAGAGAGAGACATAGTTCCCAGAAGACTGGCATTTGCACCATCTTGAAGGAAGGGATGAGTTAAGAAGCCAAGACATTTCTCTCTCTCTCTCTTTTTTTTTTGAGTCAGAGTCTCACTCCGTCGCCCAGGCTGGAGTCCAGTGGCAAGCTCACGGCCACCCCAGCATCGACCTGCTGGACTCCAGCGATCCTTCCGCCTCAGCCGTCCAAGTAATTGGAACTACAGGCACGTGCTACTGTGCCCGGCTAATTTTTGAATTTATTGTAGAGATAAGTTCTCGCCAAGTTGCCTGGGCTGGACTCAAACCCACGGGCTTAGGCAATCCACTCGTCTCGGCCTCCCAAAGTGCTGGGATGACAGGCTGAGCCACTGAGCCCAGCCTCTTTTTAAAAAAAAATTAATTTTATTTTAGAGTTGTGGGGTACATGTGAGGATGTGCCACATACATAAGTTGCATGCAGGTGGAGTTTGGGCTTTTAGTGGGCCCTCTCTCTCCCTGATAGTGGACCGGGTACCCAGGGTACTGCCTCATGTCCTCTGCTCCCTCCCTCCGCCAGCAGTGTCCAGCCTCTGCTGATCCCACCTTTGTGCTTGTGTGACCAGCGATCCGGGCCCGCTTACGAGTGAGAACCTGCTGCCTGGTATTCAGTTCATTGTTTCTGTGATGCTTCACTTAGAATGATGGTCTCCAGCCACATCCGTGTGCTGCAAAGGCCATGATCTTGTCCTCCTTTATGACTGCATAATATTCCATCATGTATATGGACCACATTTTCTTTATCGAGTCCACGAAGACGTTTCTGATATGAATCAGCACACGTGAGAGTGTGAAGGCAGGAGAGAAGAAGAGATGGTTTCAGACAACAGCGAGTAACCCAAGGTGGCTGAAGTTCGAGGAGGACGTGGGGAGGAAGAGGAAAACAAGATCATGTTACATCAAGGGAGTCTAGTTTGCAGCACCAGTGGGTAGATGGACCCAATCGCTATTTACTTACTAATTTATGTTTTTGTTTTCTTTCTTTTTTTTTTTTTTGAGTTGGAGTCTCACTCTGTTGCCCAGACTGGAGCGCAGTGGCCGCTCCCGGCCACCGCAACCTCGACCTGCCCGGCTCCAGCGATCCTTCCATCTCAGCCTTCCAAGTAGCTGGAACTACAGGCGCGCGCTACCACGCCTGGCTAATTTTTGATTGATTGTAGAGATGAGGTCTTGCCAAGTTGCCCAGATGGGTCTTGAACCCGTGGGCTCAGGCAATCCCCTCACCTTAGCCTCCCAAGGCGCGGGATTACAGGCTGAGCCACCGAGCCTGGCTATTTTCTTTTTTTAAGAGACAGGATCTCACTCTGTTCCTCAGGCTGGAGTGCAATAGCATGATCATGCAACCTCAACCTCCTGGGTTCAAGTGATCCTCCAGCCTCGGCCTCCCAAAGCACTGGGATTTACAAGCGTGAGTCACCGTTCCCAGCTAAGAACGATTCTACAACAGAGAAAAGCACCTCATGAAACAGTGAGCTTCCCATCAGTACAAACAGGTAAGCACAGAGTAGATGACACTTTCTCCAAAAATGTGGTGGCAGGCATTTCTCTGTTGGGTCAGAGTTTTTCAACCAGATAATAGTCTAAAGTCCCTTCTAGTTGATGGTTCCATGACTGTGTGATCCCCACGCTTCTCTGCAGACAAACAGGAAGAGTTGAAGGTCAATGGCCCTGGGGGAACACAATGAAACTTGGCTTCGGGAAGGTGGCACTGGCAGAATCGCTTCTGGAAGGATGGAGACAGACCACCACTTTGGGGCTTGGTGGGGAGGTTGGGCAGGGCATCGTCTCTCTAGGGGAAACCTATGGCTTCCAGGACAGGGGAAGAGGGTTGAGGGTGGGAAGAGGAGGTGCTCCCCCGAATGTCCTGCGAGGAAGGGGAGCAGACAGGGAGAACAGACCCACATTAGAGAGATGCAGGAGGCCCCAGGCCACACGGGCAGAGGGGAAAGGCTGCCGGCCAAGGGATGTTTGTTCCTTGGGGTCAGGTCTGCGGAAAGCCGGTGGGCGGCGGTGCTGGAACTGCTCACCTTTGAGAAAATGGTTTTGGGGGAGAGGCCAGATTGAGGCAGTAAGGATGAGGGACAGTGACTTGTTTCTGGAAGCTGGGCAGGAAAAAGCAGAAGCTTGAGGATGGAACAGGTGAAAGCAAAGGCTTTTCTCGTTTCATTTGAGAAGAGAGTGGGCTGGGCATGGTAGCTCATACCTTCAATCCCAGCACTTTGGGAGACTGAGGCAGGAGGATCGCTTGAGGCCAGGAGTTTGAGACCAGCCTGGGCAGCATATAGAGATTCCATCTTTTTTTTTTGAGTCAGAGTCTCACTCCGTCACCCAGGCTGGAGTGCAGTGGCATGCTCACGGCCACCACATATTTGACCTGCTGGGCTTAGGTGATCCTTCAGCCTCAGCCTCCCAAGTAACTGGAACCACAGGCATGAGCTACCATGCCTGGCCAATTTTTTGATTTATTGTAGAGATGAGGTCTCGCCAAGTTGCCCAGGCTGTTCTCAAACTCACGGGCTCAGGCAATCCTCTCACCTCAGCCTCCCAAAATACTGGGATTATAGGCACGAGCTACCATGGCCAGTCAGAGAGACCCCATCTTAAAAAAAAGAAAAATGTTAGCTAAGTGTGGTCCCAGCTACTTGGGAGGCTGAGGCAGGAGGGTCGCTTGAGCCCAGGAGTTGGAGGCTGCAGTGAGCTACGATCGCAGCACTGCCTTCCAGCCTGGGCGACAGAGCGAGACTCTGGTCTCTACAAATAAAAATGAAAGAGAGTAGACATATGCCTGCGTCGACACAGGGGAAGGAGGTGGAGTCAGGAGCCAGGGGGCAAAAGAGACAGGGCAGAGAGTCACAGCTGGCAGTTTCAGGGGAGGTGAGAGGTTGGCTTTGGCAAAGAGGACACGTCGTCTTGGCAGAGACTGCGATGCTGGGAGAGAGGGAGGTGAGGATTCTGAGGCTGGAGGGTGAAGGGATGGCAGTGAGCCTCAGAAAGACTGGGCACGGTGCCTCACACCTTTAATTCTAGCACTTGGGGAGGTCAAGGTGGGAGGATTGTTTGAGCCCAGGAATTTGAGAGCAGCCTGGGCAACATAGCAAGACTTTGTCTCTTCAAAAAAAGAAAGAAAAAGAGAAATCAAAGCGTCAACAGGAAGTGACTGGAGAATTACCGAGCATCCATGGGTGCTTGGAGGTGGAGTGAGCATGGACGAGGGTGGACACAGACAGCAGGGCTTTGTGGCTTTTGGGGGGCAGGCAGGAGGAGGTGAAATATGTCCCCGGAGGCTTCCTGAGGTCAGGAGTCATCAAACAGGAAATGTGGGAGCCCGTCACGCTCGAGAGTGAGTTCATGAGATGAGCCGTGGAAGCCACGAGAAGGAAGACAGGTGCTCACGTTGGGCATGGTTGAGGTGTGGTGGTTGCACATGGGGCCTTTGCAGCCACCCGGGCCGGGGGTCTCCATCCTGGGCACCTGCAGGTGGGGACTGTCCCACAGGCTCAGCTGTGGCCGGACGCTGGGACTTGGGCAGTGGCAGGGAAGACGGTGGATGCCAGGAGCCAGCCGAGAGGGTGGTGTACAGGGTTCAGGTGAGTCACATTTTGGGGGGTCGCAGAAATATTTGGAGAGCAGGGGTATATCGGAAAGGGTCTGGTATTCCCAGGGAGGTTGAAGCCAGAGGTTAGAGTCTTAGAGTCTTCTAAGGTTTGTGACTATTTTTATTGCCACTCTGACGTGGCCTGAGGGACACAGAAAACAATGGTGGCCTCATCCAACTGACAGAGCTGATGTGACAACCTGGCCAAGTACTCGTGGACTGTGGGGCACCTGGTAGGTGCCCTAGTGACATCAACTCCCTTCCTGCCGTGCGCTCAGACAGCATCGGGCAAGGCCTTGTAAGAGAAACCAAAAAAGAGCACGTGGGCTCTGCTTTCACGGAGTTCGAGTTCTCTTTGGGAAGAGAAACCCCACATGGGACATGCAGTCATCCTGCCAGGCAGAGAAGGCCATGCCGTGTCCCACCTTGCAACTGTGTACCACAGCCCCAGTTAACATGATTGTGAGTTCGCTTTTGAGACGGGGTCTCTGTCACCCAGCCTGGAGTGCGGTGGTGCAATCACAGCTCACTAGGGCTCCATCTCCTGGACTCAAGTGATCCTCTCGTCTCAGCCTCCCAAATAGCTGGGACTACATGTATGTCCCACCACACCTGGCTAATTTTTAAACAACTTTTTTTTTGTAGAGACAGGGTCTTGCTATTTTGCCTAGACTGGTCTCCAACTCCTAACCTCAAGTGATCCTCCTGCCTCAGCTCACTTTAAGTGCTGGGATGGCAGGTGTAAGCCACCACACTTGGTTGGTTAACAGGACTATTCCAATTATATGCCACACCAGGTAAAGCTAAGACATAGGAGACGGCAAGAATTCAGTGGAGAGAGTTTGGCAGGGTGCAGTAATTCTCAAGGGCTTCTGAAGTGGTCTGATTTGTCGTGGGCCCGGGAGAGGAAGGTGAGATTTAGAAAGCTAAAGCATACGGTGGAGGGTTAGAGTTGGTCCAGATGCAGTTTGTTCTGACACATCGTCTATGTATTAATAATAATAATGATTACAAGACCAAAGGCATAGACCATGGACTTGTATCAAGTGTTTCCAGCGTGTCAGGTACTGCGCTAAATGCTTTGCCTGTGAATTCTTGCCTCCTGGTAATCTTAGGAGGAAAATCCCCAGGATTCTTTTGGCTGCAAGTAACAGAAACCTGACTCAAATCAGCTGGAAGGTAAAATCTTTTTACGACTTGTAGAACAAAGATTTGCTGAAAGGCTGGCCGGGCGCAGTGGCTCACACCTGTAACCCCAGCACTTTGAGAGACCGAGGCAGGAGGATTGCTTGTCCAGGAGTTGGAGACCAGCCTGGGCAACACAACCAGACCTCGGTTCTACCAAAAAAAAAAAAAAAAAAAATTAGCTGGGTGGGGTGTTGTGTGTCTGCAGTCCCAGCTACTTGGGAGACTGAGATGGAAGGATATCCTGAGTTCTGGAAGTCGAGGCTGTGGTGAACCGTGATCACGCCACTGCTCTCCAGCTGGAATGACAAAGCGAGATCCTGACTCAAAAAAGAAAAAAAGGAAAAAATAGATTTGCTGAGGGGGTGGGGGAGGGGGATCCTTAAAAAGAAAGACCAGGAAGGTGAGGAAGGGTGGTGCTTTAGGCAGGAAGACATCGAAGTCCTGGCAGATGACTCTCCCACGTGGGCTTTCCATTCACATCGGAAGCCTGTGGATTCCAGGTCTGTCTACTCTTGGGAACCTCTGGAACTGGCAGGGCCAAGTTGCATTTGGCAAAGGCACGTGCCCCTGGCAGCTGGAACTCACAGGCTCCGCGGTGCTCGCCGAGGGCTGGGTTCCTACCCAGGGCGCTCGGCACCAGCGCACGCTTGCCACCTTGCCAGCTGCCAGTCTCCCCGGGAGAGCCAGGCATGATCACAAGCTTTGGCTGAGGGGACCCACTCTCGGAGCTGAGGTTTGCGGCCTTTGGTTTTGGGTTTTCCCAGCTTGCCTGTCTCCAGTCTCAGCCTCGCCTTCTTCTTTCATTTCTTTTCTGCAAGTAGGTACGAACCTCTCCTGTGCACCCGGCCACAGTGCTGGGATGGGAAGGAGGGAGCCCTCGGCTGGCAGAGCCGTGCCCCACCCCTTCATGTGGGGGCAAGCGGTTCTGCAGGGGAGACCCATGCATTGTAGCCTTGGCGAGTGGAAAATCGAGACAGAGTAGAATCCAGTGTTGTTCTGCTTTGTTTTGGGACTCTAGCTGATGATTCCAGGAGGTCCCATGGCTACCAAAGTTCTTTCTTTATTTTTTATATATATATTTTTTGAGTTGGAGTCTCACTCTGTCGCCCAGGCTGGAGTGCAGTGGCACGCTCCCGCCCACGGCAGCCTCGACCCGCTGGGCTCAGGCAATCCTTCCACCTTAGCCCTACAGGCGTGCGCTACCACACCCAGCTAATTTTTTGATTTATTGTAGAAACGAGGCCTCATCATGTTGCCCCGGCCGGTCTCGAACCCGCAGGCTCAGGCAATCCTCTTGCCTGGGTCTCCCAAAGTGCTGGGATTATAGGTTTGAGCAACCACACCCGGCTGAAGTTCTTTATTTTCACTTTTTAAATTTTTTGAGTTGGAGTCTCTCTCTGTGGCCCAGGCTGGAAGGCAGTGGCATGATCACAGCTCACCACAACCTCGACCTCCTGGGCTCAGGTGATCCTTCCCCCTCAGCCTCCTGAGTAGCTGGGACTACAGGAACGCACCACCAGGCCTGGCTAATTTTTTGATGTTTTGTAGACATGAGGCCCTGCTGTGTTTTCCAGGCTGGTCTCAAACTCCTGGGCTCAGACAGTCCTCTTACCTCAGCCTCCCAAAGTGCTGGGATTACAGATGCGCCTGGCCTATTTTTATTTTTAATAGAGACAGGGTCTTGATATATTGCCTAGGCTGGCCTTGAACTGCTGGACTCAAGCGATCCTCCTGCCTCAGCCTCCCAAGGTGCTGGGATTACAGGCGTGAACCGCTGTGCCTGGTCTGTTCTCCATAGGCCACATGTCCTCCATGGGCCACAGTGCAGAGATTTGAGCAGTTGGCAAACCGTCCCTACCCCTCAGCTAGCCCCATTTGCCTTTTGTAACTTGGCATTGTTTGTAACTTTGCATCCTCTAGAGCAAAAGGAAAGTGAGGGCTTGTGTCGAGAGGTGAGCAGGGTGGAGTGGGTGCGTGGCACGCAGCAGTGAAGATTTGGGAAGCTGCCCCCATGCCCATCTCTGGTTTCCTGAAGGTCAAGTTCCAGGGCCACAGGAGCAGCCTTTCTAGAGTCCTGCCTCACATCTCCCCAACCCCCTTGTGTCTCAGCCCAGAGGACAGGCTGGGGCTAATTACCTGTGCCCCACACATGCTGTGTGACCTCGAGGGAAGCATTTGACCTCTCTGGGGCTCTCGCCCTCTCTGTAAAATGGGGTTAATAGCATTGACCCATCATCTCAGAGAGTCAGCACAGGAGGCAGGCCTAATAAAACGTGTCGTAAAAGTCTTTGTTCCCCCAAGGCTCAGCGGGTCAGGGAAGGAGTCTGGAGGCTGGGAACGGGAGGGAGCCCAGGGAGCTGGGCTGCTTGGAGAGCAGAGCTTTGCTTGGGGCCACAGAGCAGAGAACAAGTCCTCTGTGACGGGGCAGGCTGCGCTCAGGGCCCCTCCTGGGGACCACGTGGAGAGGGACAGGGCGGCTCCAGACTCCTATGGCGACCAGCGCCAACAACCCACACTCAGAACACCCGCAGTGCTGGGAAGTGTTGTCAATGTCTCACACTTGCTGTTGGCCAAGTCCAAGAGTGTGTCCAATCCCTGCAGGTCGAAGTTGCCTGCAAGCCACGAAAGAAAGGCCAAACTTGGCCGGGAGCTTGTTTTTGCCCAAAGAACCGCGGGCAAAGAAAGAGTGCTGGGGTCTGCAGTGGGCACATGGAGCTGACGACAGCTCTCCGCAGGGGGCTGGCCTGCACCAGAGCTGTGTGTGTACGTGCGCATGTACATATTTGCATGTGTGCATGGGCGTAGGTGTTTTCTGTATATGTATTCGTGTACTTGTGTGTATATATGTGCATGTGTGTGTTCGTGTATGCACGTACATATACGTGTGTTTGTGTGTAGACAGGTATGTGATGTGTGTTGTGTGTACACATGTGTCTGCATATGCACACATAAGTGCATGCATGCACACATTTGTTTGTATGCACACATGTGTATGTGTGTGCATGCATGAGTGGGTGTTTTGTGCACATATAGACACACACGCACATAAACCTGTACATGCATGTACATGCATGTACTCATGCATGTACACAGGCGCTTATGCGTACACATTTCTGTCTGTATATGCACACACACATTCACATATGTATCTGCACACAAGTGCTTGTATGTACATGCATATGTGTAGGTGTTTTGTGCACACGCATATCTATATGTGCATCCATGTGCAACATGTGTTTGTAATGCACATGCACATATGTGCTTATGTTTGTGTACATGCGTGTGTGTATGTGTCTATATATGTGCGTGTTTGTATGTTGACACATGCACTGCACACTTCTGCTTGTATGTACATACATGCCTACATGCATTTATGTGTGGTGTTTTATGTACACACGTGTATATATGTGCGCACACATAGGTGTTTATGTGCACACATGCACATATGTGTTAGCACACGTATACATACATGTGTTTGTGTGCGCACACCTGTAGATGTTTGTGCACATGTGTGTCTATATGTGCATACACACACATGTATGTTTGTAAGGCATACACACATGTTCATGAGTATGTACACATGTTTGTGTACACACATGAGTGTACACACATGTGCATGTGCACGTGTACATGCCCACAAATGTATGTGCACACACGTGTTTGAAATTACATGCAGATGTACAGTTCATATGTGTAGGTGTTTTGTGTACATGGATACATGCACACATGCACCTGTATGTACACATATGCGTGCACATGTGTAAACAAACATATAAGTGCGTGCATGTGTGGGGTTGGTAGAAGGCAAGTACCCACCCACACGCCTTATCTCAGGCCTTTGCAGGCTCGTGTCCAAGTCAGAAAAGTCCGACCACGCGTGCCCAGCAAACATTGCTGACTCGAGACACCGGCAGTGAGTACAGGGATGCGTGTACTGGGATGGTGTAAAGAGGGGCTGCGTGTGTGGGTCAGAGCCTGAGGTCCCTTCCCTGGAAGACGGCGGCACAGACATTCCTTTCTCGTCAGCCCCAAATTGTCCAAGCTGGTCACCTTTTCATGCTTCAAGTCTTAGAGATGCCACGAATGGTCCGGGGCACATTTTAGCTGGTATTTTGTATTTATGAAAGCCAGGGAAATCTTTTGAGTGTCATCTTATCAAGGTGATCTTTCCAAATCTATACTTCAGAGTAGCTTTTTGGGTCTCTTCTTACACTTACAGGTGATAGGCAGGTTGCTTTCCTGGCTACTGTTTTTAATATTGATCATTGAGATTGGGTGGATGAAGCCAGGGACTCAGTGATTGGCGGGCTCTGGAACTCAGACCCTGAGTCAGGCAGAATCTGATAGCTCCCTAGAGCTGTCTCGCCTTGGGGAGTTTATTTGGCTAGTCTAAGTCTCGATTTTCTCACCTCTAAAATGGAGATGCTCATAGCAAGGAACTCCTAGGATCGTTGTAAGGATTAGATGAGATACTGCAGAACCTCGTGACTTGGGTGCCGAGGTACAGTTTGCTGTGAGATACTGCACCCCTCCAAGGGGACCGGGTGTCCCGCAAAGCCCCAGACCCCAGCGGTAGGTCATGAGCCATGTCAGGAGGGCTGGCTGCATAATTTATGGGGCACAGTGTAAAAGAAAATGCAGGGTCTCTTGTTAAAAAATCTTTAGGAATTTCTTTTCTTTCTTTCTTTCTTTTTTTTTTTTTGAGTTGGACTCTCACTCTTGTCACCCAGGCTGGAGTACAGTGGCACACTCACGGTCACCGCAGCCTCAACCTGCTGGGCTCTGGCGATCCTTCCGCCTCAGCCTTCCAGGGAGTTGGAACTACAGCCAGCAGATCATCCAGCCAAGTGCGGGGCTTCTGAGCACGTGGCCCTGAGTGGTGGCACTGGCTGCACGTCCACACAACCCTGCCTGCAGGTACCAGGCATGACGCGTGGCATTGGCACTGGCTCTGCCACAGTGGCTGACAGTAGTCACACAGTCTGAACTCCCAGTGACAATAGCCAGCCTCCGAACACTGCCCTGTCCTTGCTAGGCCAGGGGCCCCAGGGCCGCACCGTGCCCAGATGCTGAAGGTGCTGGCAGGAGGTAACCCGGCAGGGAATGCGGGCGCCCCTGATGTGAACCCCAGAGGTCAAAAATCTCCGCCTTTACCTAAACACCATGCTTCTGTCTGTCCGCGGCAGATGTGCGCTTTTCCAGTGCCATCTAAGCCAGCTGCTTGGTGACTGCTCCCAACAATGCATGTGCATTCTACAAATTATAATTTCATCATGATTCTGAAGTATTTTACTATGAAAAACATTTGACTGGATTCAAAATATCAAGATTACTACAAAAATTTCAACATTATATTTGTCAATGAAAGACCTTATAGATTCTTTAAAAATGATTTCTTGTGGCCAGGTGTGGTGGCTCATGCCTGTAATCCCAGCACTGTGGGAGCCTGAGATGGGAGGATTACTCGAGACCAGGAGTTCAAGAGCAGCTTAAGCAACATAGTTAGAACTCGTCTCTAAAAAAGAAAAAAAAAATTAGCTGGCTGTGGTGATACATGCCTGTAGTCTCAGCTACTTGGGAGGCTGAGGCAGAAATCTCCTGAGCCAGGAGGTGGAGGTTGCCAGGAGCCCTGAGATTTCTTTATCATTTCAAGTTTTGTACTTTTCTGAATGGTTATAAAGATAGTTTAAAAATTGTGTAACCTATTTGGGTGAGCAAAATTCCTCTAGAGTGGCGAACGTGAAAAACTCAAGTGATCACCTTCAAAAAAAGTTTGGTCAGGAATTACACATAGCGATTTCTTTTTTTTTTTAGTTGGAGTCTCACTCTGTCGCCCAGACTGGAGTGCAGTGGCCGCTTCCAGCCACCACAGCCTCAACCTGCTGGCTCTGGCGATCCTTCCGCCTCAGCCTTCCAAGTAGCTGGAATTACAGACACGCACTACCATGCCCGGCTAATTTTTGATTTATGGTAGAGATGAGGTCTCACCAAGTTGCCCAGGCGGGTCTCGAACCCACGGGCTCAGGCAATCCACTCACCTCAGCCTCCCAAGGCGTGGGATTACAGGCTGAGCCACCGAGCCCAGCCACATAGCGATTTCAAGCATAAAACAGAACGTGAAAAAAAAACATGCTTAATGTTTGATAACAGAGTAGGATAACTAATAGGTAAACAAAAATGTGTCATACTCGGGAGGGGGACACCCTAAATACTTGGTCACTACACCTTATAGACATGTTACAAAATTTTACACGTACCCTATACGTCAATACAAGTAAAGAAAAAAGAAATAATTGTTGTCTAAGCCACCTCTTCCAAAAGAAGATATGGTCAAGAAAGAAAACTCAAGTGTCTCATGAAACTTAGAAGTTTTATACAGAATCAACCTTTACGATCTATCCGGTTACTTTGTCTTTTATTTTTATCTTAATGATGAAATGTAAATCGAGTGTAATGGCTTGTTTTGGATGGTACGTGGGAGGGTCATAGTTTACCCCGTGTGACATCTCTGTGACGTCAGTTTCTCTGAGCGCCACGATGTGCCAACAGCTGGTAAGCACAGAGCAACAGATGTAAAAAGCTTCCTTGCGTGGATCAAGCAGGCCATCATGTTAATTATGTTGTTAATGTATCACGGTCATCCTTATTATACAGATATCATGGATAAAGCTCTGAGCTGGTTGTCAGAAATTGTCGGAGGGATGCTTCTCCCGTAAACGGCCTAATGACCGCGAGTCCGTTCATTTTTTTTATGTCAGCTTCCAATGCGGATACTATTACCTGCCCAACGTGCCATGTCATGAGACTCTAATGAGAAAATACTCTGTGTCAAAGATCTCTGAGAACCATGAGCTAGTTTGCAGGCTCTGTTATTTCTCTTCTTTGAGCTCAGTGCTGTCCCTCCACAGGCGGTCGTTTGAATTTCAGTTGATGAAAATGAAATAAGCCCGGAAGCCCACCTTCTCAGTCATGCGAGCCACACGTCAAGCGCTCAAAGCCACAGGAGGCTGATGGCCGCCATATTGGACAGCACGGCTGAAAGTCTCACTGCCCCTTCAGACGCCAAGTTCACCCTCACACTGCTGCTTCCTGTTCCTTCTGCAGAGCAGTCAGAAGGAAGATTTAAGTTCTTTATATAGTCCTAATCCATAATAGGCATAAAATATTTGAAATGCTGATTTCTGCTTCCTGTGCTACGTTGCTAGTGGGATATGCACGTCAGTGGGTTTACCTTGACTTCCCTGCAACCTCTTGCCCAGACTCTTGGGTATTTTTAGATGACCAAAGGGCTGGAGTGTTAGAAGCAATATTGGAGGAAAACAAGACTACCTACCAGTTACAGCAAGAGTTAGATCCAGGACTGTGGCTTCGTGAACATGAAGTTCTTAACCATCCTGACTACCATTTTGATGTTTATTATTTCCCAATGTAAACATCAAATCTTTAAAAAAAAAAAAGCCAGACTCGGTGGCTCAGCCTGTAATCCCGCGCCTTTGGGAGGCTGAGGTGAGTGGATTGCCTGAGCCTGCGGGTTCGAGACCCGCCTGGGCAGCGAGACCTCATCTCTACAATAAATCAAAAAATCAGCTGGGCGTGGTAGCACATGCCTGTAATTCCGGCTACTTGGAAGGCTGAGGTGGAGGGATCGCCGGAGCCCAGCAGGTCGAGGCTGCGGTGGCCAGGAGCGGCCGTTGCACTCCAGTCTGGGCGACAGAGTAAGACACCAACTCAAAAATAAAAAAATAAACAAATAAATAAAAATAAAGACAGGGTCTCCCTATATTGCTCTGGCTGGTCTTGAACTCCTGCCCTCAAGTGATTCTCCCACCTCGGCCTCCCAAAGTGCTGGGATTACAAGCGTGAGCCTCCATGCCCAGCCACAGACTTTTTATTTAAATAACCCTCATAGACTTTCTGATTTTTTCATCCTGGTTAAATAAATACCAAGTGATGGCAGTCTGAAATGATTACACCCCATCCCTCTACGCACACATGGAATTGGGCATCTGTCACCCAAACTCTATGTGAGAGCTACTTTGCAGAAATTTCTGAATGCAATGTGGCTAGCCAGGGAATCTGGGGAGTCTGCTGGAATCATTCCTGTGGCTACAAGGACACTGTTGAGAAGAAATATGGGACTCGGACTGTGGTTAAAATCTATTCGTGCCACTTTCCTGTTCCATCTAGGACCTGAGACTGTGTGGGCCAGGGTTGATTTGCATGGCTGCCTGGAGGGGAATCTTCTCCCTGATCCATTCTGGAACAAAATTATGTTTCTTTTGGCTGTCATTTAGTCAATCAAATCAGCTGGGGCGGTTTGAGAAAATGCCGACTTTCTTCATAACCCTCGGAAAAGGCTCTAAATAGAACCACAGACTCCGTGAACTCCCAATGACCACATTTTCTTTTTACGTACAGAGAACAGCTTCAAGGACAGAGCTGAGACAGTGCAGTTAACCACATAACCGAAAGTTCCTCTGCTCCCTTTAAAAATCATGGTGTTGGCTGTATTTTTTATAGACAAAAATTTGACACATAAGGTTTTTAAAAGCTTATTAATGTTTAGACATAAAAACTAGCTTGGGTATAGCTTTTATTTTACTTATTTTTTATTTTTTGAAAGCAGGATTTATTGAGAGGACAGAAAAGCTCCCACAGTGGGAGGGAACCCCAGGGGGTTGCCCAGGTATAGCTTTTAAACACCAAATAAACCTTTAGTGAATAATAGATTTAGAAAAGTCACCAATTCTCCTCTTATCTTCCTAACCGACATCTATTAGGTCAATGAAGAGCGCAAACATTTTAACATGAATCCCTGAAGCCATTATTTCATCATGTCATGTTTGTGACCTATGACTGGGCTGTCGAGTCACTGAACTAAAAAAAGTCCAACTTTTTAAGCCTAGTTCTGCTCACTGTTTAGCTATGGCGTTCATTCTCACTTCTTTTTTTTTTAAATGTGGGATACAACCTTCTAACTTCTTCATGACCCAGTTTTTCATTTGCTACATGGGAAGAATCCTTTTTTCTACAACTTACATAGATGCTCTCAGTCACACGTGGGATCATGGGTGGGAAAATGCTCTGACAACTTGGAACCCGCGACCCCAATACACTTCCAGTCGGTGCTCAATTTTCTGCATTGGCAACATCAGTCACTCTTCGTGGTTACCTGACAAGCAGGGATCTAAGAAGTGGATCTTTCTGTTACTTGAACACGGCTCTGCCCTGTATCTCGAAGGGCTGGGAGAGGGTGGAAGCGACAGTGGCTGAGGTGATGCAGGGCATCTCCTCATTCTCACCATGAAGAGCTCACACCGGCTCTCGACTTCATAGACCCTGTGTCCCCAGTGTCACCCACACAACGAGCTCCCGTGGAGAGAGTTGAGGAACTTGGCATGGGTGCAAATGCCACCCTTTGGGACCGTCTGAGGATGTGGTTCTCCGAGGTAGCAAGACACTGACAACAGCTGTCTTGGTAAGAGGGAGTTGGAAAAATGAGTGTGAAGGTTCTTCCCTTTCTCCTCCCCTCCCCTCCCGCCTCTCTTCTGCACAAATCTCTGCATCGCTGAGGTGTCCCAGTTTTCACACAGTACTCAGAAGGAGTCCACGGGTATCCAAGAGTGATCCCTCACAGACTCACCGGGGCCAGCCCTCTTCACCAGTTAGGTGACCTTGGCTCTGTGATGCAAAGCGGACAAATGAAATTGGGGAACTCTGGTCTCCAATTTTGACAGGGCCCCCTGCTGGGGGGATATCCCAATCTGCTAAACTCCTTACTCTCTGGTTGATTCGATTTCCTTGCTGGAACTATGCTGTGTCATTGTCCTGTGGCTGCCACGACAAAGGACCCTGGCCCTGGTTGGCTTAAGCAGCAGAAACTCATTGTCTCACGGTTCTGGAAGCTGGAAGCCTGAGATCAAGGTACTATCAGGGTTGGTTCTTGCGGAGGCCTGTGAGAATCTGTTCCATGCCTCTCCTTAGCTTCTGGTGGGTTTGCTGGCAATCCTTGGCGGATCTTGGCACGTAGACTCACCCCTGTGATCTCTACCTTTCCTTCCACATGACATTCTTCCCGTGTTTGTGTGTGTCTCTGTGTCCAAATTCGTCACCCGTTTCTTTCTATTTTGTATAAGGACTTCAGCCATATTGGATTGGGGCCCACCCTAATGACCTCATCTTAATTAATTACATCTGGAAAGACTGTATTTCCAAATAAGGCCACATTCTGAGTTACTAGGAATGTAGGCGATCAGCATGTGGTGGGGTCCATAACACTTGTCTCCAATCAGGAAAGAGGGTTTTTTTTGAGTTAGAGTCTCACTCTGTCACCCAGGCTGGAGGGTAGGGGCTCGTTCCCGGCCACCGCAGCCTTGACCCGCTGGACTCCGGTAATCCTTCTACCTCAGCCTTCCAAGGAGCTGGAACTACAGGTGCGTACTACCACGCCTGGCTAATTTTTTATTTATTGTAGAGATGAGATCTTGCCAAGTTGCCCAGGTGGGTCTCGAACTCACGGGCTCAGACAATCCTCTTGCCTCAACCTCCCAAAGTACTGGGATTACAGGCTGAGCCACTGAGCCCAGCCAGGAAAGAGAGTTTTTAAGAAAAGGAAGAGTTGAAGAATAAGGTCAAGGAGCATGAGGGAGAGAAGTGGTATGTCCAAAGGAAATTGGAAGAAAGAGGTACACACAGGCCAGTTGCCCAAGTGCAGGGCCCAGGTGTTTTTGTGTGTATGTGTTTTTAGAGGATATGCTAATGAACTCTCTTGGCAATTCCAAGTAGAACCGAAGAGGAGATAGAATCTGTGCTTTCTTGGCAGGAAAGCCATGGCCTGCACTGTAGTGGATTCAGCCCCCAGCTGCTTGGAGGGTTGGTTTCTGGTAGCTCACAGCTATGCCCTTCTCAGTGAATTATGCTTGGCCAAAGGAAGCCATCTCACGCAAGGTTGTGCCCCTGCCCCAGGGGCAGCCTGTATCCCATGACTGGTTGATATAAAGCCACAAAGTCCAGACCCTTTGTTTTGATTCAGGGCCAACCCAGCTCCAGCATTCCTTGAAGTCAACTTCTCCTGACATCCAATTCTACTTCTCTTGCTTCTTCACCAGTTAGGGTTTCAAAACAATTCCCCAGTACAACTCTTGTGATCACAGATCTTAGAGTCCCAGAGTCTGTTTCTCTGGGAACCCAGCCCATAACAGTTGGCACTGGGAGAGGTCCTAGAAAGCAACCCCTAAAAACACAGGGTTTGAGAGATGGATCACCTGCCAGAAGATTGGCAGTGAGGACCATGGTGTTGGTCACAAGTGAAGTATAGGGAGCCCCTGTCCTGTTCATTGTGCAATTGTTAAAACATTCACTGGTAGGGAAAATTGTGAGAATTGTTAAAACAATTGTGCATCGGTGAGACCTCGTCTCTACAATAAATAAAAAATGAGCGGGGTGCGGTGGCGTGCGCCTGTAGTTCTGGTTACTTGGAAGGCTGAGGTGGAAGGATCCCCAGAGCCCAGCAGGTCCAGACTGTGGTGGCTGTGAGCGTGCCATTGCACTCCAGCGATGGAGTGAGACTCCAAATCAAAAGAAAAAAAAAATTGCACACTTGTTAAAACATTCACTGGTAGTGAAAATTGTGAGAGAAAATGTTACTGGTAGGTTAACTAGTGTCTTAGTCTGCTTGAGTTACTCTAACAAAGTATCACAGTCTGGGTGGCTTGAGTGACAGACATTTACTTCTCATGGCTCTGGATGCTGGAACACTGAGATCGGTTCTAGCATGGTCAGTTTCTAGTGAGGGCTCTCTTCCTGGTTTACAGATGGGCGCCTCTCTGATCTCATCTAAGCATGATTACCTTCCCAAAGCCCCGTCTCCAAATACTGTCACACCAGGAGTTAGGGTTTCAACATATGAATACAGGGATGGTAAGTAGGACACAGATATTCAATCCATATCAATGAGGGTAGTCGTCATGATAAGCTCTACAGAATTGGATCATTGCTGCCAAGGAAAACTGATGCCTTGGGGAAAACCATGCCAGGCTAAGGGAAGCTAATAGCCAGCTAAAAGTTAAGTGTGTGGGATTCAGAGGGCCGCCCCACCTGGTAGCGTGTCAAGAGACAGTCATCCTGCAGATCAAAGATAGAAAACGTCTATGACTGAATTGCTTACAATTCAGCCCCAGATGTCCGGGGCCCTGATTGGGAAGAAACGGCACCCTGAGATATGGGATGGCAATGACTACACTTGACCGTCTTGAATGTCCAGAGTCCTTTGAACATTCTGGGAGTCTGACAGCAGGTTGTCCACTCCTCCCAGACAGAGGCCAGCACTTTCCATTTGCTTGAAGACAATGCAAAGGCCTCTAGACCCTTCAAGACAACAACACGTGCCCCTTTCGGGCTCTGACCCCACCTTCGGTCTGGGCCTCCAGTCAGACCAATAACAAGGGTCAGGTCCCAACATAGCCTGGCCAGGGATGTGCTGGGCTTGCTAAGAGAGGAAAAGGAGTGTGCACTGAAGGAGCTGTGGGACCTAGCTGAAGTAGAATAGCAAGAGTCAGGAGAGTTTTCCAGGGGAATGGACCCTGAGGGCACTGGATCAAGGGGGGTGGAACATGAGGATGAGTTTGTGTCTACAGGAGCACGCTGCAGTATTTAAGCTCTGGCAAAGACCCTGGTGCCTTGGAACGCTGGGATTATGGGAGATATTGCCAACATTCTCGGGATGGTTTGGTGAAGCTTGTATAAAGCGATAGCTGCCACGCCGTGAACGGAAACTATTAGAACTGCCATGAAAGACAGACAAGAAGAAAGGTCAAAGGCTTCGATGAGACAGGCGGGCCACGGAAGGCTGGGAAACTCACCAGTCGACTAAGTTCCTCAGGAGAACTCAGAGGACATTCTGTTCACCAAGGCAACAAAGCTAGTAGGAGGGATGCCACCATCATCAGAAATTCAAGGGTGGCTGTCTTCTGCAGGCCAGGGCAGGTAGCGGAAGATGCTGTGAGGTACCTGGACATCCACAGCATGGGATGACAGGACCCCTAGAAACAGAGGCCAGGTGGAGGCACGTGGCCATTAGAGAAAGGTGGAGGCCATCTTCACAGTTAGCAGCTAAATCGAAGGGGCAGCCAGTGGCCCGATATGGGACAGCTGCACGGTAAACAGAACATTGCATTGTTGCATAAATGAGCCACATATGGTCCCTGTATGTTGATTCTCTATTGACTTCTCTGCAGCAAGCTGAGGCCATTAGCTCAAAAGCCCACCAGAGCCTAACTCAAATTTTAAAAATTCACAACATCCAATTACTTTATTTTTATTTATTTATTTTTGTTTTTTGGTTTTTTTTTTTTTTTTAGTTGGAGTCTCTTTCCATCGCCCAGGGGCACGCTCACGGCCACCCCAGTGTTGACCTGCTGGGCCCCGGCGATCCTTCCACCTGAGCCTTCCAAGCAGCTGGAACTATGCCTGGCTGATTTTAAAAAATTTATTGTAGAGACGAAATCTTGGCGAGTTGCCTGGGCTGGTCTTGAACCTGCAGGCTCAGGCAATCTACTTGCCTCTGTTTCCCAAAGTGCTGGGATTACAGGCTGAGCCACCGAGCCTGGCCCAATTACTTTAAATATAGACCCATAAAGTAGATATTTAACTATTCATACCCCACCTGTTCGGTATATCTCCCAACATTTGCTAGCCATCGATAAGACAGGGCCTGGAGCTAAACAAGCCCAGAGCCACCGCTGCCTATTGGAGTTCTCCAACCCAGAGATTTCCTGAGTGACATCCTCCAGACATGAAAGGGTCTTCTCTGATTCCCTTTCCCTCTCTGGAGTTCGCTTGCCTTTTCCCCCTTCTGCATGGTGGCTCCTTGTTTTTGGAAAGTTTCATCGGTGAAGGGCTTCTCTTTGCAAGCAATTCTGTCAAAGCATTGCCCACGCCAAGTTCCTTGTGTGCTCCTGCCACCTAGTGGTCATATCTTTTTCCTTGTTGGGCCTCCAAATCCCTGAACTCACATTGAGGAGTTGCCAACAAGGGCATTCGTTGTTCCACCTATGGAAGAACTAGAAACCAAGGAGGGGTGGTCAGAAGCTGAGAGCAGCCACCCAGAGGAAAGTCAGGGTCCCTTGCCCAGTTTCTAGACTTGAGCCCATTTTGAGACCCGGAAACTACTGGCTGAAAGTAGACAAAAGGTGTTCAGGACCCTATGACGCCATGGCAAGGGTATCTTCGTGGCCGAAGTCCTTCTCTGAGATCCATGGCCATTTATTTGAGTAATTGTTTCCTGAGGAAAGGTGACCATTCAGACATTTGGAGGACTGTTGGACACAGGTTCCAAGTTGACACTGGTGCTGGGGACCTCAAATGTCAGCATGGCCCCCTGTGAGCGGGAGGGCATCGGGAGCCTGGTGATTTGTGGAATTCCGTCGTAGGGGTGGCTCACGGTGGAAAACTGTGCTTGTCATTCTTCTAGTGTCATCACCATCATCTCTGAATGCGTTGTCAGAATGGGCAATTTGGGAGCTGGAGGAACACCCTCACTGGTCCCTTGGCCTGTGGGGAGAGATGTGGCCATGGGAAGGACCAAATGACAGCTTCCGCCAGGCTTGGTGGCTCAGCCTGTCATCCTGCGCCTTTGGGAGGCGGAGGTGAGTGGATTCCCTGAGCCCGCGGGTTCGAGACCTGCCTGGGCAGCGAGACCTCATCTCTACAATAAATCAAAAAATTAGCCGGGTGTGGTAGCGTGCGCCTGTAGATCCAGCTACCTGGAAGGCTGAGGCGGAAGGATCACCAGAGCCCAGCAGGTCGAGGCTGTGGTGGCCGGGAGCGGCCACTGCACTCCAGTCTGGGCGACAGAGTGAGACTTCAACTCAAAAAAAAAACCCAAACAAACAAACAAAAAAAAACAAATGACAGCTTCCGAAATCCTTCCTTTCCTCTGGTCAAGAGGGCAGATCCAAAACAGTATCATATTCTGGGGTGAGAGGAGAGATGAATGCCATCCTGAAAGACCTAAAGGATAAGGAATGGTGGTCTCCATTGTGTCCCTATTTAATGACACCAGCCCAGCTCCTACAGGGACCAGTCACATCTCTCTGGAGGACAACCGGCAATCACAAACTGAAAAATAGTAGCAATAGATAGATCAAATACACAGCTGTTGCACTGTGTATTGTATCTTTGCTACAGCGATTTGAGACAGCCTCAGCCCAGTACACAGCCATGAATCTGGCAAATGCTCTCTTTTCCACTGCCCATCGCAAAGGAGGATGGAAACAGTTCACACTCATGTGGGCCAGGCAGTGTATCCCCTTACAGTAGAGCCCCGGGACCATGTTCCTCACCTGTTGTCATACATAGCTGAAGGGGCCTGGACAATCTGGATATCCGTCCAAGCATCACATGGGTCCTCTATATCAACGACATTGTGTCAGTCAGACCAGATGAACAGGAGTTGAAAGTCTTGGTAAGACACATATGCCCCAGAGGGTGGGAGGCAAACCCGATGAAGACCCAGGGCTTCCCACAACAGTAACGTTCTCAAGGGCCCAGTGACCTGGAGCATGATGGGAAATCTCCAAAGTAAAGGACAAATCATTGCATCCACCACGCAGAAGGATGCACAATGCCCAGTTGCTTCCTCAGATTCAGGAAGCAACATGTTCGGTACCAGGGCACGCTGCGCTGCCACACCAGGGAATACTACTTCCCACCAGCTGACAACTCTGGAGGCACTCAGAGCAGGGGAGAGCTTTTTAGTGGGTCCAGGCTGAGGCTCAAGCAGTGCCGATAACTTGGTTCTGCGACCCAACCCCTGATCTCATCGCTATGGAAGAAGAGGTATCTGTGGAGTCAAACGCTGCCGTGGGGCGTTTATGGACACCCCAGTAAGAGAACCACAGTATAGACCCTTAGAATTCTGGAGCGAGGCCAGTGCCATCCACAGCAGAGAACTATATGTTTGAGAAGCAACTTCTAGAATGCTTCTGGACTCTGAAGGGGTACAACAACTGATCATGAGACATGAAGTGTCGATGTGGCCACCGTGAGCTTGTGTCTCTTAGACTCACCAGACCATAGATGCAGAGATCCCAGCAGCAACACAGGAGATGGAAATGGTATGTCTGGGTGGGCACACGCATGTGTCGGTGGCCCAAACCTCCAAGCCTCCGCGGAACCCACCCTTTGTGTACCATCGCCTGAACTGAGCTCCTGCCTCCTGAATGGGGTTGGGTGGTTCCTGATGACCAGTTGATGGAAGGAGTCAAAGGCCGATGAGTCAGCATGGCATGGGACACGCGTCGAAAGGAGAATGCAGCTTCATGACAACCCCACTCGGGGCGGGGGGAGGCTGAATGACTGTGGTGGGGGAAATCCTCTCCACGGAACATGTGGTGGGCAGGGCACCTGGGCATCCATTTTTAAGGAGAGCCTTACAATAAGAATATATACGGACTAGGGGCCTGGAGAAAACGACTGGTTTCTCAGAATCTTGAAAGGAGAAAGATCAGGAACACAGAGCACTGGGTAAGAGGCATGTGGTTGGACCCACTGGCGTGAGTATGCAAAGTGAAGATCTCTGGATCACATCTTGACGCACGCCTGGGAACATCTGCCAGGAAAGTGGCATTTAACAACCAAGCAGATGTAATGACCAGCCTTGGTGTGCAGGCCCCACAGGGTGACACACTGGGCCCATGAACAGCCTGACCAAGGTGGCAGGCATGCATGGGTCCAGTAGCATGAGTGTCCACAAACCAAGGTCGACCTAGATGCAGCTGCGGCCAAATGTCCAACCTGCCAGCAACAGAGACCCACACTGAGCTTCTAGGACAGCAGTAGCCATTGAGCAGACCCACCAGTCGCTTGGTAGAAAATGGCCAGTGATTCATCTTGACTAGAATGAACACAAAATTGGGGGGTGTGGCTTTGCCTTTCCTGCCTGTAGCATTAAAGCTAACACAGCTCTCTGATTGTTTATAGAGTATTATCCACTAACACGGGATCCTGCAACACATCATATAAGACCAGGGAACCTACTTTCCAACAAAGAAGGCATGGCGGTGGATACAAGAGTATTGAGCCCCTTGGCCCTGTCCTATATTCCATCACCAGGAGCTGCTGGCCTTATAGAGTGATTGAGGTGCCAGATTTGAGACGACATCCTGTGAGGGTAGGGTGTCATCTGCCAGGACTTGGAATATCCCCTAAATAAAGGCCATTCTGGGGTGCTGTGTTCCCAATAGATAGAATACCTAATAGGGCTGAAAAACATGGAATACAAGTAGGAGTGGCCCTGTTGTCCCCATTCCCGATGACTCATGTAAGGAGCTTAAGCTTCTTTTTCCTGAAACTCTAGGTAGGCCCAGGCCCAGAGGTCCCGGTTTCCAGAGAGGCAATACCACCGTCAGGAGACATGGCAAGCATCCTTTTAAACTCTATACCATGGCTATTGTGAGGCTCTCTCTGAGCTCCTTGCGCTAAAATACCAGAACCAAAGCAAAGGTCACCGTACTGACCAGGTTCATTGGCT
This sequence comes from Carlito syrichta, assembly GCF_000164805.1. NCBI lineage: Eukaryota > Metazoa > Chordata > Mammalia > Primates > Tarsiidae > Carlito > Carlito syrichta. The sequence continues at coordinate 59,989 of NW_007253240.1, forward strand.
CTGACCGCTGAGAGCAGGTGGGATCGCCGTCATGTAATGGGAGCAGGTTTGGCTCCCAGGTGACCCAGTGGGATAGTCTCTTGGTAACTCCCTGCCCAAATCTGATGGCAACTGGAAAAAGTTCTGGCAGTCACCTCCTGAGAGCCTGGTCACCAAAGGCTCAAACTTCTCTCATAGATGAGGTTCTGAGCACACCAGGTAAGTCACTGTGACCTGCAGAAATGCAACTCGAGAGAGGAGGAAACCTAGAATGGAGGGATGAATGGATCCCAGCGGTGGTGGCAGGGCTCTGTAGTTTGCCCCCATTCACCTCCTTTTTGTGTTTCTCTTGAGAAGGGGCCACTCAGAATTCTGCCGGAGCTTTCTCAGATGGGGGCGACTTATTCTGTGAAGGAGGTGACTGAGCGGCCCAAGGGGTAGACTGTAGTGGACACTGTAGTGAGTTCTCTTGATCCTCCTGTGGACTGTGCACTCATTCTTCCAGCTGGTGGGCGTGTGGGCTGTTGGAGTCCACGGTTGTCGCCTTCCAAGGGACCTGACCTTTGAGGAAGGAAGCTGCCTCGCCCAGGGCTAGGTCGCCTTCTCGTGGCCAGCACACAAGGCCCACATTTCCTGCTTTGATTTGGGATATTGCTCCAGGGCCATCATGGGTTCAGTTTACATTTCTCTCTTCTCAGTCTTACTTCTCTCACTCCTTATTTACTGTTGACAAGAGCCTTCCTCGATAAACTTCCCGCAAGCCCGTCTCTGGCTCAGAGTTGGTTTCCCAGGGACTCCAGGCATATTATTTTCTCTATCATTCTTTCACCTGATCACTTCTCCTCCTTCTTCTTTGCTTCCCTTTTGCACAGGGTGATCATATATCCTGGTTTTGGGGGGATGGTCCCATTTTCCTCCTGTTAATCTGGTGACCCATCTGGCCAGTGTCCCTTTTCATTCTCAAAAGGGTCCTGATTTAGAGTGTACGTGATGTGGCCACCCAACAAACTCACCTCTTCTTCATCACAGATACATTCTTTATGCTTATTACATTTTACTAGGTGCTGGGAATACAGACTTGAATAAGAGATTCCAATCCTCTGAGCCCATGCTCAGAATTCCTATTGAGATTGCCAAAAGAATATTATAATAAAAAAGCTCATTATTGCTGGAAACTAGAGAAAGGTGCCATTCTCATACAATAAACTTCAAGGAATTTCTCTAAGACATATTATAGGCGCGACTGGGAGGAGGGGAGGGTCTGCCCGGACAGGTGTTTCCTTTGCATTCATTTCATGCATTTTCTACAGATGAAAAGCTACCCAAGGACCGGTGGAACTCATTCCACCAGCCTGGCCTTGTTCAGAGTAGGCAGACCTGGAGGTGCGTGGGAAGCTCTGAGTTCTAGCTGAGCCTCTAGGCTGTGTATGGGCACAGTAAGATTCTCAGGGTGACAGGCTGCTTCAACACTTGGAATATTCATCTGTTTGGGGATGCATCCTAAACATGGTACGAGCACCACAGAGATTGGCTTTAGGGAGGATAGAGGAGCCTTAAATAAAAGGTCACTACATGGGCCGGGCATGGGGGCTCACGCCTATAATCCCAACACTTTGGGAGGCTGAGTTGAGAGGATTGCTTGAGCAGCCTGGGCAACACAGCAAGACCTCATCACTACCAAAAAAAAAAAAAAAAATTAGCAGGGTGTGGTGGTGCATGCCTGTAGTTCCAGCTACTCAGGAGGCTGAGACCAAAGGATTACCTGAGCCCAGGAGGTCGAGGCTGTGGCAAGCTGTGATTGTACCACTACACTCCAGCCTGGGTGACAGAGTGCGATCTTGACTCAAGAAAACAAACAAACAAAAAACCCACTTTTAAGCAACTGTCATCTCAACGAGGATAAAAACACTGGGAGCCTAACCATTCTGTAAAATGGTTCGAAATGATTCTTGGGAATTATCCCCAAACAGAACTGTCAAGGAGGCGATGATATTATTGTGAAAAATGATACCATCCACATATTTCCAAAAAAATGACTCAAATTCTTTGGTCAGCTGAGAAATGTCTCTAAATGACGAGCCGAAGCCTGTATAGGCTGTTGTTTAAAAAAAAAATGCTTATAAGCCCATGTCAAAGCTTTATTTCAAATTGCCGATGGCAAAGAAGATCCTGAGCTAGCCATTTCAAAGATTTTTCTTTTGGAAGAGGAGTTTACAGAAAAATACAATGAAGGGTTTCCCATTAATATGATCGGACTCCTCTCAAGGCTGACAATGTCTCAGAAGCTGTTCTTGATCTCAGTAAACTCTATCAAAAAAGTCACTCAAGGATGCTAATTATTTCCTGGAAGTGAGACAGATAGCTAGAGAAAGCCTAGACAGACAGACAGGAGAGTCCTCTGGTTACAATGTAGTGAACTCCTGGCAGACCTCTCAGGCTCAGTGTTGGTAAACAAGCTACCAGCAAGCCTCTCAAGCTAGAGCTAAAGTCCTCATTGCTGGGCTTGCAAAACAACCAATCAGAACAGCAACAGTCCACAGCTCGTGCTAGCCAATCAACTTGAACTTAGGGCTATATAAGCACCAGGTTTTCCGCCCCAGATGGGCAACCCCTTTGGGACCCCTCCCACTGTGGGAGCTTTTCTGTCCTCAGTAAATCCTGCCCCTCATTCTTCCTGGGCATGAGACGAGAACCTTGACCCTGAGGAGCTACAGCCTGAAGAGCTGCAGAAGATCATCAGAGTTGAAAAGTCATGCACCCCAGAGGCTGGCTTACCAGCCGACAGGTCCAGCTAAACCAGAAGAGCTGCTGGAAGAAGCAGAGACACTCAGGGTGCTAGGCTTACCAGCCACCCCCTGCCCCCGTCACAACACTCAGGGCTTAGCTTGAAATCCCACTAGAGCTGACGCTTGTGGGGCTAGGCTTACCAGCCCCTCCACCACCCTCTCTGGGGCTTGGCTGGCTGACCCATGGAGCTGACACTCTCGAAGCCCAGGCTGACCTGAAAAATGCGCATCAGAAGGAATTGTAAATTACATCACATATATAAAGAAAGTTCTGCCCCAAACCATATTTGGGGCAATGTTCTTTCTTGTTGTGCTACAAAACGTTTGGTGATGTGATGGCTAAATCACCTTATTCAAGGAAGAGCACAGAATCTGGACTCTTCTCTTAGACCCGGCCACGGTTAATCTCGTGCACCTAAGATTAATGACATGGATATGAAAGATAAAACTGAGCCGGGCTCCGTGGCTCAGCCTGTAATCCTGCGCTTTGGGAGGCTGAGGTGAGTGCATTGCCTGAGCCCGTGGGTTCGAGACCCGCCTGGGC